>NC_056737.1:268378790-268678790 GCF_019279795.1 Protopterus annectens
TCAAATGTTATTATTCTGTCTTCTATATTACTGTGTTTTTAGTAGCTTTGAAAATTATACTTTACTTAACTTTGTTATTAGCTTTGTGATAATTGTATATGGAGCTTTTCTCCCCAGGCCTCCAATGAAAATGGGCTCATTTTGGCCAAATGGACTTTCTCAGTTAAACTGCAAATAAAATAATAAAATAAATGAACTAAATTACAGAAGCTGGGCTGTCTCCTTTACTCCACTGTGTGAAACTACAGTATGCACAAGCAGCAGACATGCATGACTGCAAACCAGGGAACACAAGAGAAAAAAATGCAAAGCCAATTAACTACAATGAGGCAATCCCATCAATTACCTGTTGCAGAAAGCTCCTGAAATATGATCAAGACATTCAAGGAATTAATCAGTAACACAGGCAACATAGCTGGAGTGGTAGCAATGTTGCATCGTTTTACATTTGCATGACGGCAGAAGGAAAACAGCCTATTAAATCTGCTCTTTTAGTATCTTTAACATTCTGCATTCAGTGTATTAAATCCCTTCCTCCCTCCCTTTCTTCACCTACCCTCATACCCTCTTGAATGTCTCCATGGAATCCTTCTCTAATCTCATTCTAGAAGTTCATTCCATGAGCCCACAACCTTCTCTGCAAAGAAGTACTTTTGGAGATCCAGGGAACATCTAATCCCTATATACTTTTGTCTGCGCTCAACTCCCCAGCCTTCATGTCTATCTGACATAATCTTGTGCTATGCATTATGTCCCGCTCCATCTCTTCCAGTCACAGACACAAGAGCTCTAAATAATTTAATCTCTGGTCATGCATTTTCCTCACAATCCCACAAACCTTTCTCTTGGCCTTTGCCTGGAATCCTTCAAGCAGACTGATGTCCTGATGTCGCCCTCTTTCTACAGCCTCCACAGTAGTAATCAAACTGTGGCCTGACAATAGATCAGTAGAGCAGAAGAGTTGCTTTTTTGCTTCTGGAGTCTGTCACCTTGAGGATTCACTGCTGCTACAGTCCTTTAGCTCTACTCCTGGTGGCCCAGTCCTAAAATGATCAACACCATCAAATCCTTTTCTTCTTCTACCAACAACGCATCCATTCTCTCAGATATTTGAGGTTACTGGGACCTAAGTGCAGTACTTATGCATGACAGGAAGTGTATTAATGTGTACTAACATCACTCCTGGGGAAGTGACAACACAAAACAGTGTTTTGACATCTCAGGAGAGACACAATGACATAGGACTGTGGACAGCCTTACTGCAATTACATGATGGTTCATCTACAGGACTGTTCGGAGTGAACATCAGTAAACATCCTTCTGCTAACTTTTTCCTCCTTTCTAAGGCCTTCCTAAGGCTCTTCCTCCCCCACCCTATACCACTGCACTACCTGAATCACATGTGAAGAGACTGAGCTCAGATACGAGTCTGAAGTTGTTACACTCGATTTTGTTAATGGTCATACAAAAAAAAATTGTGGTATACGCACGGGTACATCCAACTCACCTAAGCGCTGCAAATATTGCACTGTTCTTTCATGTCCCTTGAGTGGTGAATTAGCCTTCTTTGACTGGTCCATCAACACCTGCAGAGCTGGAAATAAGAAAACAACTTCTTAAAGAAGCTGGATCATTCTCTCTTCACTTGCACATCCCTATATGCATAGTTTATTAAGTTATTTCACATGTCCCTACATGCACAGTTTTACTAAGTTATTTCATATTTGATAACAGGGTTCATAAATTAATACTAAGTTATTGATCCAGAGGAACATCTGCAGCTTAGCCACAAAGATCCTAAACTGTGTTTACCCACAGACAAGAATAATTTATACCCAGTTTCAACCCACTTCAGTGTCCAAAAACCTTTTTCAGGCATGCCCCAAGCCATTACGGCACTGAGTAACAACAACTATAAAATTACAACAAGCAAGACAATCACCTTTATATACTCCAAAACAATGGACATTATATACAACAAAGGATAGTCTACACGCTATAACCTAAGAAAGTAGTCAATCAAAGCATACGCTATAAAACATGTACAATCAAAATGAAAAAAAGAGCAGGTGGGGGGTCAATGGCTGTGCTAGAATAGGACAATCTCATTCGATATTGTTTGTTAAGAGCTGTTAGCCAGAGAAAGTAGTTTTAATGATTAGGTAACAGTGAGGTGTTCACCCACTGTTAAGAAAATAATGTCACTGCATGTTTCTTCAGTATTTTTTTACTACTTTTTGGAATTCTATCAGAGAAGTTGTATTTGTAATATTTTTGTGAAATTTTATTCCATTAGGTTGAGGCTAGCTTGCAGAAATCTTTTTCAGCTGTGGATATGGTA
This sequence comes from Protopterus annectens, assembly GCF_019279795.1. Classification (NCBI taxonomy): domain Eukaryota; kingdom Metazoa; phylum Chordata; order Ceratodontiformes; family Protopteridae; genus Protopterus; species Protopterus annectens. Next base: position 268,381,132 of record NC_056737.1, read on the forward strand.
CACGGCAGGATGATCAGTTGATTATCTACAATATTTCTCATGCAGTTGCTAGAATCTCTAAAATGAAGGAATTTGCCGGGGGAGGGGGCAGTATTGATCATTTAAGAGTTTGACTGTAAATGTGTTTAACAATAAAAGTAGGTCTTGTATGTACTGACAAGGATTTGGATTTAACAATAGTGATACAGTAGAGTTCACACTGTGGATTGAGTTGTATAAACCCTAGTATTTTATTCTTAGTCTTTTAGAATGTGCGCATGTTCTGCATGGAACTGAAGGTGAGGAGATGAAGGAAGTCTTCTAATCTAATTAAAATAATCCTGGTAGCTACTGGTTACCAGTACATGCCTTTGGTCAACTGATGCGCTAGGCGAAAGGCCTCCACAGCGCCACCCACACACACACACACACACACACACACACACACACACACACACACACACACACACACACCACCCAGTGTCCCCATCGTGATCTTACGCCATCCAGATTACTTTTTTCTTCCTTTTTCTCACTGTTTGGCTTACTCTTCAGTTTTTCCTGTACTCATTCAACATATTTTAAAGAAACCACTTCTTTACTACAAAAAAAAAAAAAAATAGACAAATACTGGAAAAGCACACCTGCTAGAGCAATGCCTGGGTGGCTGCCTAGTTGATCTATGCCTAAGGCCAGCTGTTCTGCTTTTGAAAGAAGGTGAGAAATCCTGTACGCTACCTTGAGTTAAGACCTTTTAACTCTGCATTCTGACATATGGTGAGAAGGAAAAATTTTGATCAACAGGTAGTCAAGTCTGAGGTATTCCAAATTCTATTACACTAGATTTTTTAGTGTTAAAAGGGAATCTACTATACAAAAACAAAATCCAACCTATCCTGAATTCATCTTGTACAGCAGTGTTGATATCTTCTGACATTTAGCAGATCTAGTGATTACAATATCACCTCCAAAAAGGATGAAGTTCAAATTAGGAATGTGTCATAGGAAATCACTGATGTATAGTGAAAACAATACATATCCTTATGGTACATCCAAGCTACAGTGTAACGGCAGGGGAGGGTAATTTTGTAGGACTAAATTTAAATGATCTGTTTTAAAGGTAATTTGCAGACTCACTAGAGAATATACACCTTTTCAATTTGGGTAGCAGCAAGTTGTGATCAACACACTCAAAATGCTTTTTCAAGATCAATAAATAAGGCTCCTGTAAATTTTCCTTTTTCAGCACCAATCATGTCACTGGTGAGAGTGAAGATGGGTGTAGTGGAGCTGTACTTGGGTCTAAATCTGTACTGTTTATCTGGGAGGATGTCATAATTAGTAAAGAATTTAACAATGTGCTTGCATGCAATTTTTTTCCAATACTTTAGCAATGGTTCTAAGTCAGCAACAGGCCAAAAGTCTTTAGATTCCCTAGAGTTGGCTGTTTTGAAGAGGGGATAATACATGCCAGCTAAAACACCTTTGGAATAGATCGGGTGGTCAATGGTAAACTGAAAATGCATGCCAGGTGTGCAGCTATTGCCTTATTTCTCAGGTATATGTGGGACAAATTATGCAAAAACTACTCTTAGCGTGGGCAGTATTTTGAGTAAGAGTTCCATGACCTGTTTTTAATTAGTGGTCTAAAACACAGAACCATGGGTATTCCAGATTATCATGCGGGGGGGGGGGGGGCACTTGGATAGAAAGGTAAAGGTGGTGAATTTGTTGTAGTGAGGTTCTGAAGGAGTGATTATATTATGCCTAATGCCCATTACTGCTCCTGTAGAAATGCTCTGTGAACTTCTAGTGACAGTGAATATCTTGTGGCAACAACAGTTTTTATATTGGCCAAAAATTGCTTGGGGTTTCCTAGTGATGTCACTTGTTGCATCCTACAGTATTCTGACTTAAGTTTATTAGTGCTAACTAGTATTTTTTGCAATTACTTGCAGATTGACTATAAAGGATATCTCCTGCATTAATGTCATACCTGGCCTCTGTTCTTAATGAGTTGGGAATATGTGAATTGTTAACTAGGATAGTTTAAGTTTTCTGTTACTGAGTGAGTAATGTTTGAATGGCATATGGGTAATAGGTCCACAGATGTGTACTAGGCTAATGGCTCTGGAGCCTTTACAAGCCTAGCCCATAGGATTACCCTGGCATTGTGCCACCCAACCTTAGTTCCTAGTGCTTCTGTCGAGTAGAGCCAATGGAGGGATGCCTGGGGTGAATTTTCTATTTCCCATCCACTCATCAAGATTCCTCTTGAAGGCAGCCAGTGAGGTGCTCTGCTTGACATGTATGTGAAGTCTATTCCACAGCATGGGCAGTCTCTGGGTTATGAACCTGTCCCTCCAGCATGTTCTGTTGATTGTGGTAATGAGGTTGAGGTCTCTGGAGCATGTGGTGCAGAGGGATTGGGATTTCTTTAGATGTAGCATTTCTAACAGAGCTGGGTCAAACATGGCTTTGTAAGTCGAGCAGAGATCGCCTCTAAGTAGACGATATGAGACAGAGAACAGTTGGAGTTTTTTGAGTCTGTCCATACAGGACAAATGTTTAAGGCCTAGGATCCTCTTTGTGAGGTACTTTTGTGGCCTCTCCAGTTGTTGTAGGTGTCTAGTGAGTTACATGCCAAATTGAGCATTATACTCTATGATTGGCCTAATGAGGAAAGAGTAGAAGGAGACAATGACCTCTTTCTTCCTGGATGCCACACAGAAGGACTTTCCGACCACAGTGGCAATGTGGTGGTCAAAAGAGATGTTGCTGTCAACCTGTGTTCCTAGATCTCTTATAACGCCTTCTGTGTTCAGTGGACTACCATTGATGTGGTAATTCAAGGGAACTGTTTTTTTTCGCAAGGGGGATGACGACGCATTTTTTGGCATTGAGATTAAGGCCATGGTTCTGGCACCAATCGTTGGTCTCATTGAGGCCTTTCTGTAGGATGTCAACATCACTTGGGGAGTTAATAATAGCTCCCAACTTGCAATCGTCTGCAAACTTTGTCAGCCAGAGTCCCTTCGTGTGGGCCTGGACTTCAGAGAAGTAGAGGAGAGGACCCAGAACCGAGCCCTGTGGGACTCCACTCATGACTGGTCGACAGTCTGACTTGGAGTCAGCTACTTTCACACTGTGGGTTCTATCTGTGAGCTAGTTTGCAACCCACCTACTGATATAGGGGTTGATGCCTAGCTTAGTGAGTTTTTCTATGATTCCTGAGTGGGGAATAGTATCAAAGGCCTTGGCCAGATCAAGGTAGGCTGTATGAACCACCTTGCCTTCATCTACAGCTCCAGTGACTGACTCAAAGAAGTCAACCAAGTTGAACAGGCATGATCTACCCTTCACAAAACCAAACTGTGTAGGATCCAGAGTTTGGAGATTCCCTATATACTTGTTTATTTGGTCCATGATGATGCATTCCAAAGCTTTGCATATCAGACTCGTCAGGCTAATGGAGTGACAGTTCCCAGGGTTTGTGGTCACTGCTCCCTTGTGGAGAGGGGTGAATGTAGCAGTGCACCATGACAAAGCCTAAGGTAAGGCTGTGATTGAACAGGGCACACAGGTGAGGTGCCAATTCACAATGTAATTCATGTAGAACACAGCTGTGGATATTGTAAGATTCCATAGAAGCTTGTATTCATGGCCTTGGGCAGTGCTGTTTCAGCCTGTGTGGCAGTATTACTGGGTGCCTGGCAATCTACCGGTATTGTGACTGGTCCTTGGGGGGGGGGGTAAAGTTGGCACTGAATCTGTTAGCCAGTATATTGGCAGTATCTGTTGGCTTGGTATAAGAGGTACCATTTTGCAGTAGCTCACAGCAAATAGTACAGTTTTGTACCTACCATAAATGTAGATGTCTGATAGGAATGCATCTGCAGTCCTTACAAATGGGTTGTCCTGTCGTCAGGCAGCCGGCGTCATTGCTGCAGTTACTCGGGTATAAAGGCATCAGCCGATGCCATTTTCCTCAGTTTTTCTTGCCCCAGATGCCAGGTGCCCTCTAGGAAGGCTAAATTTTGATAAATGCCAATGGTTCAAAATATTAAAAATAAGCATGTATGTACATATATACAAACAAATACACCATAATAGATTCCCCAGCTAGCTATAAGAAGTACCACAGAGGGGAAGGAGGGTGGGTAATCCTGACTGCAGATGCATCTACATTTATGGTAGGTACAAAACTGTACTATGTCCTTCAAGGATGCATCTGCAGTCCTTACAAATGGGTAGAATACCATAGCCAAACTGGGGAGGAGGAAAGATAGAATTATGGTGTAGTTAAGATCCCTTGCAAAACAGCAGTGGCAAAACCTGCTCGGGATCTAGAGTATAAAGGTAAATTATAATGCTTGGCAAATGTATGCACGGAGCTCCAAGTAGCAGCCTCTAAAATGTCTTTGGTAGCCACAAAGCTGTGGTAGTGGCTGTAGCTCTTGTAGAGTGAGGCCTGATGTTTTCTGGAGTTTCCATGGTAGGAGTAACAAAATCTAATGCAATTTCCTATCCACTTAGATATGGTCTGTTTTGTAATTGCTTTCCTTCCATTCCTGCTGCATATGCTACCAGTAGCTGGTCAGTTTTTCTATTGCTCTTGGTCCTGTCCAGGTAGTGGCGTAATTGTCTGTGTACATCCAAGGTATGCAACAGTCTTTCTCCCCTGTTCTGTGGATTGGGGAAGAATGTAGGTAGGTGGATAGCCTGATTTAAAGATACTCTGGAGACCACCTTAGGCATAAAAGTAGGATTTGTTCTCATGGACACTATCTTGATGGAAGATCAGAAAGGGTTGTACTGCCATTAATGCCTGTAGCTCAGAAACCCTTCTTGCTGAAGTGATTGCCAGCAGGAAAGCAGTTTTCCATGATAAGTATTGCAATTCTGCTGTTGCTGCTGGTTAGGAGGTAGTGTCAATTTTTCTAGCACAAAGTTCAAGTCCCATGCAGGTAATGGTGGCTTCCTAGGAGGTTTTACATTTTTAATTCCTCTCAGAAACTGCCTGAGCAAAGGATGTGAGAAAACTGGAGGATCCAAGTCGTATCCTGCTGAAATAGCTGAAGCATGAATCTTAATGGAAGAGTAGGACAGGCCTTTGTGGAATAGCTCTGCCAAGTATTCCAGGATGTTGGCTATGTTTACCAGTGACACATCTTCCCCTTAGCAGTACTCCAAATGAGATATCTTTTCCATTTTGCTGAATAGGTTTTCCTTGTTGAAGGTCTAGCTTCTAAGATAATGTCCTTAACCCTTTGGGATAAATTTGGGTTAATTTGTCTTATGCAATGTTCCAGGCAGTCAGCTGCAGAGTTTTCAGGTTTGGATGCAGGGTGTTGTAATTGTTCTGAGTTAACAGCAAGGGAACTAGGGTAGGGCCATATCTGCTGACATGCTCCTCAGTAATGGGTACCAATGTTGCCTTGGCCAGTCTGGAGCTATCAGAATGATCCGTCCTCTTTGATCTTCAATAGCACCTTGTGCATCAAAGGAAGTGGTGGGAATGCATATGCTGACAGATTTTTCCAACTGAAGGATAGGAGTCCACCTTCCATGCCAGTGGGTGGTACGTCCTGGTGCAGAATTTCTTTAATTGGTGATTGAGTGGGGATGCAAATAAGTCTATTTCTGGGAGACCCCATTTTCTTGTAATGGTTTTGAAGATGTCGGATGCAGCATCCATTCGGCATCCGTGGTAGTCCTGCTTAATATGTCTGCTAGAGTGTTTTCTTTTCCTGGTACAAAGATTGCTTGTAACTGAATGTTGTAACTCAGGGCCACATTCCAGAGGTCCATGGCCATCCGGCATAGAAATGTGTGCCTCCCTGCTTGTTGATGTACCACATAACTGTGGTGTTGTCTGTCCTTATCATCAATTGGCCTTGTCGAAGAAATGGTTCGAAGTCTGAATTGCCAGTTTTACTGCCAGCATTTCCTTTAGGTTTATGTGTAGGTGCAGCTGCTCTTGAGTCCATAAACCCTGTATGCATTTGTTCATCATGTGGGCCCCCAACCGAGGTCTGAGGCTGTGATGGTTTGGCTTGGTTGAGTGCTGTGGAAGGGCAATCCTTGATTGACAGGCCTGAGCCCACCATTGGAATTCTTGCTTCAGGCATGGAATTATTGGAATTTGAGTTTCTAGGCTGTGCTTGTGCTGAGACCATAAATTCCTTAGGTACCACTGTAGTTTTCTCATATGCAGTCTGGCATGTGGGACCAATATTATGCAGGATGCCATGAAGCCCAATGCTTGTAGGACTTTTCTTGCTGTTAGATGGTTTTGTTTTGTTAATGCCAAGAAGTAGAGAGGAGTTGCTCCTGTTTTTCTACTGTTAGGAATGCCATTTGTTTGGATGTGTCCAGCAAAGGTTATCTTTGGGATGGTATCAGCCTTGACTTTTTATATTGACTGTGTATCCCAGGGCTTGTAGAAGGTAAATGACTCTTTTCAAGTCTTCTGCTAGCTTGTTTTGTTGTCCTTGGACCTAAAGCCTGCAATGGCGATTACTGATGCCAGGCATTTCGTGAACACTCTGATAAGCCAAAGGGCAATGCTGAGAATTGATAATGCTCTGATCTTGCAAGAAATCTGAGGTATCTTCTGCAATTTGGTCGTATGGGGACGTGCAGGTATGCCTCCTTGAGATCTAGAGTTACCAGCCAAGACTCCTTGCCCAGCATGGGAAGAAGCTGCTGTAGGGTCAGCATTTTGAATTTTGGAACAATGAGGAATGTGTTAAAGCGGACAGATCGAGAATAGGTCTCCATTTGCCTTCTTTCCTTGGTACTAGGAAGAGTCTGGAGTAAAAGCCCTTTCCTTGCTCCATATGTGGTACCTTTTCCACAGTTCTCATCTTTAATAATTGATTTACTTGTTGTAGAGCTTCTGCCTTTTGATTTGGAGGTAGGTTTGGCATTCCTCTCTTCCCTGGTAGAGTATGGAAATGAAACCTGTAACCTTGGTCTATTGTCTGCAAAATCCACTTGTCTCTTGTGATGTAATGCCAGTTCTTTGTAAATAAAGCTAGCTTGGTGCTTCTAGTTGTTCCCTGGTAGAGCCAAGTCACTGTGATTGTCCTGTAGTAGTGGTGGTGGCTGTGTCTGTGCCTCGCTGTTTGTTACCCTGCCACTGGCATCCCCTGTAGGCACCTCTGGATTGGTTTCTGCCTCTTGAATGCCTATTCCTGCCTCTCTGTGCTTTGGAGGAGTCTGGAAAGGACCAATTCTTGGAGGGCCAATTCCTGCTAAACCTTGGAGGTTGGACCTGTAAGAAATCTTTCACTGTTTGGACAGATTTTGCTGACCTTGTCCATGGGAGCATCTAATAGTTTTGATTTGACATGGTCCTAACCATGCATGCCTTCTGATAACTGTGCCAGTCATGGCTGATCTAAAGGAAGCCTCCAGTGCATCATAGCCGCATTTTAAAGAATGGTTACTAACTTGCTGAATGTTATGTACCATTTCCTGAACATATTTCTTGTCTAAAGGTTCATCAGAGGACAGTTTTTTGGTTAACTGGTCTAACATAAATTCTTGATACTGGATCATATGAAATTGACAGTTCAAGGCCCTAGCTGACAGAGTAGCAGAAGTGTAAACTTTTACCCCATCTCTAAGGACCTGGATTCCCTTTCAGAGGGAGGGATTTTGGCAGAGGTAGATGCTACAGTCTTAGGCCCCTAGGAGATAGTCTCGAGATCTGCAAAAGGAGCCTTGTATAAATGGTGATGTGTGTCCGGGACCCTGTAGAACCCGGGCCGGAGGTAATGAATCAGGAGCAGTACAAGCATCATTAAATGCATCATCTACAACCGACAGAACTGGAGGTATAGCTAAAGGCCTATGTTGTGGTAAATGCAAAAGGTTCTAAGCCTTTTCTGGAGTCTGAAAAATCTTGGCCCTGCCACTGAAATTGTTCCCTCATAGCATGCAAGGTTTCCCCAAAGGAAAATTCCTCAGGTGGAGAGGCAGAAGGATGGACTCTTCAGCATCAGAGTCTTCATAAGGGGAAAAGGAGCCTCTGGAGGGTCTGTATTATCTGAATCATCAGAGGAATCATCTGTGGAAACTGACTCAGGGGCTCTGCTCTAGGCCTCTTCTCTGGAGGTGGGTGAGAGGCCCTGTCTGGGAGAGGTTGGGATCCCCGGATTAAAGAAATGAGATCCTCTGCTCAACTAAGCATTTGGGAACTGGAGCTAGGCCTGTGAGAGGGTCTTAACAGGCACAGATTTAGTAGCTTTGGCTGCTTTAGCCCTGGCAAAGGCCTTAATGGACATGGCTGCAGGAGGCCTAGCAGCTCCACGGTTGAAATATCCAAGGGAATAGTGTCAGATAATTCCTGAGAAACCACAACTGCAGGTTGGATTTCCCACCAGGTTGGAAGAGGCCTCAGTAGAAGGTAAGCTTTCGCTGAAGGAAGAAGATATTTATGAAGTCGGAGGATCCGACGGCATAATATAAGCAAAATCAGAGGGTTAAAAAGCACAGGCTAGACAAGCTGCGGTCTGGGCCTAAACAAGGTAAGCAGTAAGAGTGGAAATCTTTATGAGGTATTTGTTTCCCACAAGTTAAACAGTTATTCACTTTTTCTGACATCAAAGAGTTTTAGAAGTCTTCGTAGTAGTAGAAGTATTCGGTAGTAGTAATCTCTGGTTCTGACCGACAGCTTCTGCTTGGGCGGGGCGCCACTGCAAGAAAGACTGAAGAAAATGGCCGACTGATGCCTTTATACCCAAGTAACTGCAGCAATGGACAACCCATTTGTAAGGACTGCAGATGCATCCTTGAAGGACATCTAGGTATTGCTGTGGAGATTCTTTACATAACTATAGAAGGCCTTATGGTTGTCTTTACTATCTGCTGCAATTATATTTTCATAGCTAGCGTTAGAGGATTTGATGAGGGATCTCAACATTTTGTTGAGGCTGATAAAGGAGTTTTTCCAGTCTTGGGGCTTCACCTTATTTTGCATCAGTTTCCTCCTTCTGTTGTACAGTTTGTTTATGGCAGATGACCACCAGCTTGGCTTCTTTTTTTTTTTAGCTTTGGAGAAGTTTTTTTTATGGCAGCTATCTTTGTGAGGGGGATGGGAGGGATGTGGATTTCCAAGGTGATTAGTTTGTGGTCAGATCTAACCATGGAAGAGTTGACAAATGGTGTAGAGCAATGGTCGCCCATGTTAGTAATGACCAGGTCGAGGATGTTGTTACCTCTGGTGGGGGTAATCAAAGAATATGGTGAGTCAGATTTGAGGGCAGTCTGTAGCCTAAAGGAAGGACGAATCAACTTGATCCTTGAGGTTTCTGAGATATTTCTGTGGTTATGAAATTAGGAAGACAATATAGGTTTATGATCACTTAGAGTGTTTGGTAGTACTTGTGGTACATTAGTGAAGATTATGTCCAGTATTGTGTGTTTGTTAGTATGGATATGTAGCCATGAGCTGAAAGTGACATTTCTTAGAGAGGCAAGAGAATTTAATTTGGACGCAAGTGGACCCTACTGATTAAGTCTGATGTCACCAAGTATAAGCACATTAATTTTTATTATCCAGGTTATTTCCTGTGGCAGATTTACTAGGAGTTTTGGGTCTTGGGGCAATATACAGTGTGGCTATGTAAATTTCGCATGCACTGAGACTGTCAGTTGAACAAAGGGTCCAGCTGGGGCTTCGATTATTGGTAGACTTACGTTTTGTGTCAATGATTAGATTAATGCTGTAGTCTCTACTGACTAGTGTTAAAACTTCAATTATTGTCTTGAATGACTGTTTTCGAAATTTAGATAATTATTATTAAGGTTGTGAGTAACAGTCATCCTTACGTCATGACTCTGAGACAGCTAAGATGGTTAAGCTGCTCTGGTGCAGCAACACTTCCAAATTGTGGCCATTTATTACTAATGCAACAGATATTTTGACAAGTTATTTTCAGTCGGTATGGCCCTGGGTTAAGTTGATGTCTCCAGCCAACATCAGTAGTATAAGAGATAGCAATTTAACTTTGATGGGTAGAGTGAATACTACATGTGAAGGTTGGTAAACAGAAGTTGATAGAGTGAGAGAGATGGGCCCATCTATGAACAAATATGAAAATTCTGGCAGTGTCATCCACCATAATGGCATGTTAGTGGGCAAGTGGTGTGAACTGCATAACATACTTCAAATGATTGTAAGGATAACGCATGTCATATTTACTAGTTACTTATTTAATAGTACAGGAAGAAGAGGGTGTGGATCTACAAAGTAAGATAACCAATGCTGTAAAAATGAGAAAGGTGACTTTACAATAAAAGAGCAGGTTAAGTGAGGTTCATGTAGAGTATATGATTAGAATTACTTCTTGCTGGCTATCATCCATCTTACGTTTAGCCATATATGACATGAAATCTGAGCACTGGAACATGGGACTCGTAAGCCCTTCAGCAGTCTGTGCTAATAAACAGGCTGTGGGAATATCCTACCTATGAGAAGTGGGATGTAGTGGTGGAGTACAGGAGTAAGTAAATTACAGAAGAGGGGGGGAGGTTTGCCTCTAAAAAAATATGATATAATGAGTAGGTGATAGTGTAGTGGAAATGAGGTAAACTGATAGGGAAATGATAGGGACAGTGGAAGAGGAGCTTGTTAAGTGTAAAAGAAATGATGTACAAATGACTAATATTTGGAAAAAAAGATGGTCTGTGCAGGACAGATTGGATCACTTCAAAATATCAGCACCAACTGTGCAGATTATCTGGAAATGTTACAAGTTAACAGATGCAACTACTTCTAGAAGATCCAAACATAATTCATGTCTGGATTTTTACTTTTGTTCTACATCAGATGACTCTCATTTTTTAATTTCTCAAAGTCTTTTGGGTTTCTAATACCATGGCAGAAATGGACCTCATTCCTAAGTCAAAGTATGACTAAAGTTCATGAAAATACTATTGTTTCAGTCTTTAATATTAGCCAGAAGTGCTCTTGGCAGCACCTTCAATGTGCCCAGTAATGACTCCTGCAATTCTTATGGCGTTATGTGTATCGGTAACATATCCAAGTACGACTGTAAATTATTTTTAGTAAGACCCGTTACTCCTGCTACTATTAAAAGGGTCTGGGAATCCTTCCACATTGCTCTTGTTTCCACCTGCAAATCCTGGCATTTTAAAACTTTGTGTTTCTCTGTATGTAAGACACTGTAGCTATTGGGTGTAGCAATTTCAATGATCAATGCTACTTTTGTCTTCTTTTCATGGACTACTACATCTGGTTTTCCCGCATCTATTTTTTGAACTGTTGGTAATGGATGATCCCATGTGATATAGACTTCATTTTCTATAATGCTTTGTGGCTCGTCTCCAGTGCTTTTCAGCTACTTCAGTATTGTAATGTTTGCACAATCCCCAATCCAACAGTTTTGCTACACTATTATGCCTTTCAGTATACAGTCCTTCTGCCATTAGTATATAACTAGAGACAAGATGTGAGACTGTTTCCAATTCTGTTCTATAAAACCTACATTTGTCTGTGTTCCTCTCAAGTTCAATGGAATTTGTACACCAATGTGTAAGTAGTCCACTATCTTGGACTGCCAATATTAACCTTTCATCTTTTGGTTTAAATTCACCTCTTCTTAACCATTCCTGCATTCAGTCCTGATCAACAAGAGATTATTCCAAGAGTTTTCTATACTTGCAACTGTATTTATGCATTTTCTACTTTTCTTGCCTTCGCATCTGATCCTTCATCTTATCTTCTTTCGTTTTTTTGCTGCATTCAGTTGCTGCCTGATTTTGACCTACTTCTGGTTTGATTTCCATTCCCGCTTGATGCCAAAATGCTTCTGCTACACTATGTAAGTCATTTTGGACTTATTCTCCTCATGTTTTAAAACTTTCACTACATTTGGGTCTCGTCAATTAAACAAATATGTATGCAGTCCGATGATTGCAGATCCATACATGTAATCAATTTTGAGGAAGCCCATACCTCCTTCAGAATGAGGAATATACAGTCTTTGTATAAACTGAGTTTTATAAATCACTTGATGAGCAGGATGCATCCTACTTGTTTTCCTGTCCAACCAATCCAAAACCTTTTGGAGCCGGTCAGTCACTCCAAAACTGTAAATTAGGACAGGAAGAGCAAACTGGTTTATAGCCCCAGTATTTATATTAGTTTTCTAAAATATTCCTTACTAAGTTTTATTCACATTTTTTCATGTTCTATTGTTGATCCTTCATCAGTTCCCAAATATTTATACACTCCCTCCTTCCCAATTTCTTTTATATCACATTCCTGTCCCAAACCGATGTCTACTTGGTGCTGCAGTTTTCCTGCTTTAAAGGTTGCTTTTGCACACTTATCAAGACCAAATGATGTTCTTGTATCATCTGAAAAAGTTTTGACCACTTGCAGCTGTGCTTTCAGCTCCTCGTCTGATGAATTATATAGTGTTAAATCATCTACAAAAAGAATACAAGTCTTTACACTGTTGTTTTCTGGGAGCTACATTGTAACCATGACCTAATCTGTTAAGTAGACAGCTTAATGGGTTAAGGGCAAGACAAAAGAGCAGAGGTGACAGACTCACCCTGGAATATTCCCCCTTTGAACTTTTATGCCTGGAATAGTAATTTGTCCTTTCTCAGGGCTTAACTGAAAAGTGGTTTGCCACTGTTTCATGGTCGCTGTGCACGTGGCTTAATTTTACTAAAGATCCTAGGCCATCCACCAAGATTAAGCAGCTATACCCATACATGTACTTTGCCCAGCTACTGAGCTATAAATAAAACATTATGAAAAATGCAATGAACACTAACAGAAAGAGCTAAGTTTTATCACAAGGCATATACATGTATGCATCTCTAGAGTATGCATTTACCTAGATATAAATTAGCTTTACTGGCATACTTCGTTGCCAGACAGTTAAGTATAGAAACTTAGAGCTAATGATACATGTACACCTTCACACTGGGTACAGAAGCGTCTTGCATGTTTTGTGTTACTAAGATGTTATTTTTAATGCAAATGATTGGCTTCCAAGAACTTGGGGAGTGCTGTAGTCCACACAAGGGATATTAACAAAGACTGAGGTGCTAAAAGAGATCCACTAGACTCTCTCTCTACAGCACCATCAGTAGACAGTAAACTTAACCTAGCAACCTGGACCACTGCACATAGAAGCTGCTGTGCACAGATGCACAACCAGTAATGTTAGGAGCCCTGTAGCATTCTAAAACTATGGTTTAACAGCAAGTCAAAAAACAAAGAAAACAAGTTTGTCTAGCATCTCCGACTCCAAGACTCTAGACACCATTTAGCACTGGTATCTACAGATTATCTCCCGAAACAGAAATTCAACCAAACTAAGTGTATCATGAAAAAGGCAGGTAGATGATGGATACCTTTTGAAAAAAAAAATGAATGCATGAATAACACAGACAACCTATTTGAACACAAATGTATGTTAGAAGGGTAATGACAGAAACAGTCTTACCCTTTTTATGCAGCCCTTTCTTTTCATACAGAATAATCAATTCACTATACTTCTGTGCCTTCTTCAGAACGTGTTCACTCTCCTCAACATGACAATGGTTATTCTCCAAGCGCAGAAGTGGGGCTACAAGTGCCACATTGGTCTGAAAACAATGAAAAGTAAAGAAAAAAGTAAATAATTTATGATAAACCTCTGCAAAGTGTCACTTTGTTCATGTTCTCCAGCTCTCTTAAAAGCTGCATCCAAGACCATAAAAAAGAAAACTGATATGACCATAAGCTCACTCCATGGGTATTTCAGTAGATCTACATGAGCTCACACACTAACAATGATCACCTGGCAGCCATAATTTCAAACAGTCTCTCTTGTAGTAGTATATTACATTTGCTTGATTTGAGAAGGAAAGGTAAGTCTATCTACTCTGCCCCTAATGCACTGTAGCTTATTTTCAACTCTGCCTTCTCAGATATGCTTTCTCCACCTGTTTGACATCTCCCTGAATTGCTTCTGTTGACTTTCTCTGCACTTCAGTGACCCATTCATTTGCTTCACAGGCTTTCCAAGTAGACAGCCATGGAGTAATTAAGTACTTACAATCAGGTGCTTGTGCCCTCTCTCCTTTTGGAGGATTACTCCTTCATATCTCTCTATATGAACAATCTTGTGCAACACCTGTCACCTTTTGAAAATCTAAACCACACTACCACAGTTTGCTAATCCAATGGTACCATCTTCACTTTACATGTAACTTTGAAAAAGCACTTTAACCCTGACATCAAAAAATATCCAGTGCTTTTATAATTTCTAGCTAGCTCTCATTCACTTCTGCAGTTATAGTACTGCAGAACTCTTTCTTTGTTACAATGACATTATCCAGTGAAATGGACCTAATCACAATCTGCTGCTTCTGACAATGTTTTCAAAGGATCACATGTTCACAAGGTTCAGAAGTTCCTCAAAGTATTTCTTTCACCTACCAACAATAACATCGAGACAAAAAAAGAAGTTATGTAATCATCATAGCGTTTCATCTGTATTGTCCATTTTCATTCTTCCTCAGTTGATGGGTTTGGATCCAATCCCTCGCATCCAACTTGGCCATTGCTAAAGCTCGTGGCAACCAAGAACTTTCGAGCTTCTCCCTTACCCAGAATGCACCAACCCCAATTACCTCAAATCTTGTCTGCTGAGTTTAGTAGAAAAGGCATATTCATATTCAGAAATGGAGAAGGCTACATCTGGAGCTAAATATAAAGCCAGAAATGTCCTGTAACAACTCATTCTTTCAGAAGTTTCAAGGACTGGGGTTGGTGGGAGGGAGATGAGGAAGAATAAAAATGGACAACACAGGTGGAACCTTATGGGGAGTACATAGCTTCTTTGTCTGATGTTTTCAATTTTCATTCTACCCTCAACTGACAGCATGTTTTCATCTCTGTTATCAAATAAAAACAGAAGGTTTTGAAGATAAAGACATTGATTGAAATAATTCAAGAAAAAGGACTCAATCTAACTTGAGGCAAGCTATTATTTGTTTCCTAATAATGACTAAAACTTTTGGCCATATCTTGGCACCAGCTAACTCTTAACTACTATTGATCAGTGTGTCAGGACCTCAGTTCCACGAACTGAATTCACTCTTCTTACAGATAGCTGGCTAAGGGAGTCTACATACTGCAACTGTATACATAGATTCAGGAAGGCAAAGTACTCAGAGCATACATACAAATATTTCAAGCATGGGCAGTAATGCTCTTCTAGTTTGCCAATATACTAAAACACTTGTTCCCATAATAAGTGTCCAGGCTGTTCTTAAAAATATCTAAACTAGTACTAGCTTTAATGTAATTAGGTAAGTCTGTTCCATGCATCAGCTATTCTGTCAGAGAACCAATTAGTGCACTTCTCATTCCTATAGAATCTCCTACATAGGTTGTATGATGATTCTCTAGTACGTTTTGATAACCCCAAACATTCCCAGAGGTAGCGGTCTCTAAATGCCCTATATACCCAATTAAGATCTCCTCTTAGATATCTGTAAGATACACTGTACAAGTTCAGATATTTTAGTCTTTCATAATATCTTAAATCTTCACATCCATGGATGCCCTTGGTATAATTCCACTGTACCCTTTACAGTTTACCCATGCCTTTTTTTCTTATAAGGATTCCATAGTGTTATTCCATACTCAAGTTTAGGTCTAATGCATTTTTGATTTCCTCGCCTTTATAAATCTTTTTATACAACAGAAGAGCTCTTAAGTGCATAAGCCCAAGTGCCAGTGTTCCTTTCTGCAAGTTGCAGCCACAGTGAGGTATTATCCCTTATTTACTGACATGAACAGCAATTACTGTATACCAGTGGTTTGTAAGTATCTCTACATGGACCCAGGGGGTCTTTCCGGATGGACAGCTCCACAGCAGGAAAGACACCGCCACTGATCACAAAGTCTTATTCTAGAACTAATACTATGTGTAGAGGTAAGACCAACTACACCTGATCCTTTTCAACCTTTTGCAAAACATCTGCCTCTCACATTCCAAGACTAAGTTTCCACTGCCAAGGTCTTAAGACTATCAAATTATACCCCTCCTGCTTTTAACTTGAGTAGCATCACACAAGGCCTTCACATTTCACCTTGTGGGTGATCAGCCCACAGGTGGACTCCATCAACTTTTCATGCTGAACCTGACAGCTCTACAAGTCACCTGACTACTAGGCATTTGCTGGTAAACAGCCTCATGTTTAGCTCCAGATGTGGGTCCCAGCATTCCTGTACCAAGAAGGGTTTCCTTAATCTTTGAATGAACCATTAGGAGGATCAAACTTTTTAAATTGCCCTCTGTCAGACCATTCCTCCAAGATCAATTTACCAAAGGTGACCCTATCAGAAACAGAAAACTCCAGGCAACATAATTGCAAGGATTACAGGGGTGTGCAAACCTTTCTAAAAAGATAAGCTCACAACGGCTATAAGACTGTTACTGGTATGTCCAAAATAAGTTAAAAACAGGTAAGTAGAAAGCTGAAGAGAAAATTCAGCTAGACTGTGTGCCTTTTCCACAGTGCTAGCTTTCTGAAGAATACAAAAAGGGGGGTGGGAACAGTTCAACAAGTTAAAAGATATACACACTTACTGATGAACAAAGCACCACCAACCATAAAGGACATGGTCTGAGACCAGTCATCTATTTCCTGCACTTCATTCCCGCTTGGCCTGTTCTCCCTCTCACTTCCCTTTTCTGTCTGTATTCTCTGCCCATTACATCACTTAGCACTTATGCATCATGCTCCCTGTTTATGTATTTTACACAGGAACATATTTTTTTCTGTGAGTTCCATTGACAGCAACTTTTTCTAAATGCACATAAATCAAAACTGACAATTTCAGTGACTTGTGTCTTTTTTTTCTGGAAGCTGTCATTTGGTTTGTTTCTCAGTTGAAAATGTAGTTTTAAGGTTTGTGAATGTCATGTGTTTACCTGAATTGCATCAGCATTTTAGTTTCACTGTGTTCGCGATTGCATTTCTACAAGCAATATCACAGAGTTTCAACACAAGTGGTCTTCAGCCTTTTTCTACGGTTGTGTCACCATGAGTTTAGTATATTTAAGCAAAGCGGAGGGGGTGAGATGCAAGAGGGGAATTACCCCTTTGTACAAGGCATTTTGTTTGTTTGTTCATTTGTTTTTTATCTATTTTTTTTTAATGATACCACAATGTTCTGTTGGGTTGGGCAGTTCTATACGAATTTGTTTTTCCTGGCTTTGATGCTATGACATGAATCCTTTTTACCTATGTTACTTCAGAATTATTTACAGTTGTTAATGTTCCTTTACTTCAATAATATGCATGTCATCGATTTTGTTGTACATGAAATTAACATTTCCCAGATTTTGCTCAAAAATGCATATATTAGTACAGAGTGAATACAAGTTTAACGTAACAAATGATGGAAAATTCAAATTATTTTTTGCAAATATATTTTAGATACTTTCAAATGCATCAACATTTCATCTGCAAAAATATGTAAATTCTTCTCCCGTGGTTTTTGAAGCTACATTTACAGACAATTTACTAAGCAACAGCACAAGGACATTACTAAAAAATAGATATTTCGGAAGAATTTTACCATATGTATCCAAAGACAAAAAAGTGAAATTTTGAATCAATTTTTAACTTCACCTATAAACAGTCTATCATATAATGCACTGTGTGACTGCAAACAGTAAGTGACAGCTTTTCCATTTTGACAACATTTCCTAATGAACATGATTAGACTTATCGCTTTTTCCACTGCATCAGTCTGAAAGGTACTATTGTTCCTCAACTGTTAACCAAACCCGAGTGGGACGGATGTCTTCATACTCACATGGAGGTAACACTTCAGCAGTGTAGTGTCAATAATCTGTAACAGCTTCTTCTTTGACTTGATTGTAGGAGTGCCCTCCACCAAAGGGGAGGTGATGAACATGGTAGCAGTCTCTGTATCATGCAGATGTTTCACCAAGTGGCTTCGTTTCTGTCAAGAGGAAATAAAAACAATGTGATGCTATATAGAAATCAGCAGCATTCTGTGTATAACCACAATGAATACTAATTAATTCATAATCCCCCCCTGCTAAAATAAAACAAGTCAAAGGGCAAATTACAAACCTTTTAGACATAGTAAGCATGTGTTGTATGTAACTAGTGCTTGTTTTGCACTACCATAAAACAGATTTACATTTTGACTGTTTTACTCTGATGTGTGGATCTGGCTATTCATTACCTGTGTCAGATAGTCAATAAGTGCAAGGAGGGCTCTCTCCAGTTCTGCTCCAGATAGTTCTGGCACAGGGTTTGGATACTGGATCTGTTTCCTGTAGTCAGACGGCAACAAATCAGGGTACATACCAATCACGTGGGAAGGGTCTGCAAGGCAAAAAAGAAAGTAAGGAAGAATATGAAAATAAAGAACCTCAATTGAAAAGCACACATTTTACCATTAACTAAGCTACAAACAGCCTAAACGGACAGAAGCACAGGCAACTAGGCAAGTGTGCACGCACACACACAAGTACATTTACATATGCAAACACACATGCAACAAGTATGATTAGAGATGGGAGTAACGGAAATTAAATGTCCACCATAATCCTTTTTATTTACATCTTCAATATTCAAATCTGGAGGGGCCCAAGCCATATACAAAGGAACTTCAAAGGAAGTGAACAATGAGGGCTTTCAGTCATAATGAGACTGAATGCAGGGATCTACCCACTGTGCTTATATATAACATGGCCCTAACAGAATCCTGCACTGCAGTTGGACTTGATGCAAACACCAAACAGCAGAGGGAAAGCAAAAACAAAGAACAAATAGTGATCTTAATGAACAAGAATATGAATAATTTACGATTATTTAAGAAAGAAAGTAAGACGGCTGCACTTTGGAGAATAGGTTGATTGGAGCTCTCCCAGTGCAAAAAAGAAAAAACAGTAAAAGTTAACAATATGAGTAAAATTTAGTTACAGGCCAGTCACTATACTGCCTGGATTTCAGCAAATAAGACTTGGAAAAAGTAAATACCACTTCTAAATTTGGGAGACAGAGACCTAGTCCTCCTTGGCTTACTGGGAGCATCAGTTTCTCCCACTTTACCCTTGGCTATTTTCCCTTACTATATCAATTCCATTATTCCCTAAAATATGCCTGACTTACATATAATATTAGCAGCACCAGAAACACATTCTCCATTTGCCCTTTACTATCCAGATCCATAAATATCAACTTCCGTCTTATCTTGTGCATTATTTTGTTCAACATGTCTTCCCACATTCTCCCCTTGCTTGTGTCACATCTAGCTCTAACCAAACACTCCAGTACCTCACGCACAGGGATCCTCACAGGAAAGGATAATCCAGTACTAACATACATGTTAGGACATATGTATGCACTACTGTTCTCATCTTGTTTTCACTTATTTTTATAACTTGTAATCTTTCTGTACTATGCCAGTAAAGTAAACAA
Organism: Protopterus annectens; assembly: GCF_019279795.1. Lineage (NCBI taxonomy): Eukaryota > Metazoa > Chordata > Ceratodontiformes > Protopteridae > Protopterus > Protopterus annectens. Next base: position 268,400,623 of record NC_056737.1, read on the forward strand.
CCCTGGTATATCACTTTCTGGAGGGATGGCTCTCTCTTATCCTATGCAATAAAGGCTCAATGTACATTTCAAACAGTGGGCACAGTTCAGACCTTTCAACCATACCGAATTCTTCCGTATTTACCGGTTTTGAGGGCAAAATATTGGGGTGCCACAAATTTCTGAGTGGCCCCTTAATTTCCTGGTCTTTTTTTTTGTATTAGCAGTTTACCACTTTAAATTTATGGCTAATGTCACCACCCATCACCAGACTACAGGGGCATGTGTGATGACATCAGCTATTGCCTGTTAGACTGGGTTTTAGCCCGCCCAGCCTCCAAATAAGAAAAATGTTATCTAACAGTGTCATTTATTTTATAAGTATGTTTCTGTTTATCTGCTCATGTATTTCTTTATTTATTTTACTGCTGGGAAATTGGGCAAGTTTTTTTCTGCTGTTGGGCCATTTCAGTTTATCTGCCACAAGTTTTTTCTGCTGTTGATTCGTTTCAGTTTATCTGCTGCTGAGCTGGACTGCATTCGTTTCACTTTATCTGCTGGCCAAGTGTTACGTTATCTGCTCATTAGGTAAGGGGGAGTGTGCGCCGTTTCAGTTTATCTGCTCGTTTATCTCATCTGTTGGCCAAGTGTTGCAATTAATTTATTTTATAAATCCATTCACTGTTGTGCATTTATCTGCTGCTCAGCTGGAAAGTTTGCTGTTGGACCATTTCAGTTTAACTGTGCAAGTTCTGCCATTTCATTCTCCTGCTGTGTGTGTGTGTGTGTGTGTGTGTGTGTGTGTGTGTGTGTGTGTGTGTGTGTGTGTGTGTGTGTGTAATGCCTCAGCTAAGCTTACCAGGTAGTTAGAATTAGTCAGGTTCAAACCCTGTACCTTTGGGTAGAGGTAGCAAGAGCCTGAATTCTCTACCCACACCACCTCTTTGGCCTGTTCCTCTTAAAATTTGTGGTTTTCTAGCAAATTAGTGAGAACTGAATTCATTAAATAAACAATACGAAGACTGAAATGTAAATGGATATCTTTCAGGAAATGCATCGTAACACAAAACATTTTATTCTAGCAAGTAGCAACTTTCTAAGATTGTACAAGCAATGTTTAAAATGTGTCCCTGGTTTTGGGTCTTTGCCCCCCCCCCCCCCCAATAAATGCTTTTTCCAGACTTCTTAAGTTGTGCTGCATAGTTCCTCAGGGGGAGAGAAGTTTAGTGCTACTTATGTGAAGTCTGTTTGTGTTAGTAGCACAACAGGTACAGTACTTGCTTTTGATGCAGAAGGCTGTGGGTTCTACTCCCACAGTATGTAGATGTATTGCTAATACTGTACTGTGTTGCACTTTTAAAGGGGTGGATGCTGCAATCTTTGGCGGAGATACCTAGCAACTATGAACCTGTTATCAGTTTGTCATCCATTCCCTACTGCAATATTAGTAGCTTATTTTTTTTTTAATGTAACAGGAAATGTATCCCTCAAGGGCAACAGGCACTTTATTTGTAGATGAAACAATGAAATCTAACGTTGTTTGCTAGCAGCAATCTCTTCATCAGTTACAGATCTTTTTAATGTGGAATTATTTAGATGACTTTTACTTCTGCAGAGATTGTGCATATTTACTGATAATGGTGGACTGTAGAAGTTTAAGTAGACTTTTATGATGGAAATGCTCTGAATTGAGTAGTTTTGCCATTACTGGTTCATGCATTTTGTTTCATTGCTTACTGGAAAAATGTTAAAAACAATAAATTTAGAACGTGCTCTAACAAGTGTGCTGCATTATACAAGGAATATAATTTAATACAATCGGGAAGGTGTATCAAAGAAACCATGTATATTTTGTGTGCAAGGAGCCTACGATTTGAAAACAACCCAAAGGTAATCTTTATCCGCCACTGACCAAATACATTTTCTTTGAATGTGGATTTCAATGCTGTTTCAATGAATGTGAGTTTCAAGAGCAGAGAAGCGTTAATGTTTTCACTGTGAGACTGTATTGCTTTGTTTAAGCAGACATCTATCAGTATTTGTGCTATAAAATGTAAAATTAAAGTTTTAAATGAAATCCAAATAGTCATTGTAGAAGTAAAGCAGTCTACACATTAGTGTTTATGGTAAATGGAGCAAAATAGTCAAGTAATGGGACACTGTAATGGCTGCAGGTGGGAGGGCTTTATATGGGGGGGGCCACATTCGACCATGATTTTGCGAGGGGGGGAAGGGCAGCAAACTCATACAGCCCTGGGCGGCACAAACTCTAGCTACGCCACTGATCAGTAGGCCATGGAGAATGACTTTTGGAGGTCCTAGCAAACTATAAGTTTTGCTAAGATTAGAAGATTACCTACCATTAAATGCCCTACTTTTACCACAAAACCCACACACTGAAAGTCACCAAAACAAAATCCTAAGGTTCCTCATCTTTTCCCTTCCCAGTGAACATCATTGCTACACATTTCAAAAAAAAAAAAAAAACTACAGAGTCTGGGGCCATATTTTGGTGGTCTGTTCTTCACTTTGTGTTTGAAAGTTGGTGTCCCACAATTCCACTGCAGTGGGTGGGATTACATAATTATGTGTGCAGATTTGATGTTAATCAACATACAGATTTGTACCTATTTTTCACAGGCCTTTGTCCAGATTTTAAATCTTTCCAGGTTGAGAGGTATGGTGGGCATCCTTGCCTAGTGCCTTCATTTATCCCTATTATTTACTTTTATATGCGCTTCATTTCCCTTGTATATACTCATTTTTAAGAGTATCCACTCCCTGGGCATTCCTATCATCTTCAAAATCTTTACAATAAATCCCCCAACTTACCCTATCAAAGGCCTTCTCAGCAGCCAACGCTATTAGCATCAGCCTATTTTTATTTTGGATTGCATGATTTTCTATCATTATTGTTTTCTTTACACTATCAAATGTCTGTTTTCTTTCCACAAAACCCCACAATGTAACTCTGTCATCATGTGCAGTTTTCTTGCCAGTTTCCTAGCCATTACACTCAAAAAATAATGTTAGTAATTTTGGCTTAAAATTGATATTAGCCTACAGAATTCCAAGTCAGCTGGATATTTATTTTCTTCAGTCTTATTGCTATCACTGCTTTTTTCCATGATGATGACCAACATACTTTTCTGGAATGCCCAACCACATTCACTTGGTATCGCACGTTGCACATATCTCCCTACATCCTTAAAACATGGTAATCTCTTGAAATTTGCTTCAGGCTCTTCTACTATCTCCAGGACCAGCTCACTTAAATATCTTTTCTAGTTAGTTCCCTACTCTTCTTACTCATCTTCCTTGGCCACACTACTAGACCGCTCACACTTTGCAGCCATGTAATCATTCTCCATGCTTCCTCATTCATACCATATTTTTATTGACTTGAAGATGCTACAGCTGCTGTTGTGGCATAGAAGGATAAAGCTCTAACTACAGCCAAGCCAACCCAGGTTCAATTAGCAACTCAGGTGACTGATGGGAGTGGCAGGAAGGGCTAGGCGTCACCATCCCTGGAAAGGTGGGCAGTCCTGTGGACACCTCCTGTGACAATTCTTGATGAAGACTGGGACATCACAGTCAGGCATGGTTCAAAGGGGAAAAGGGTGGAGACTTAGCTGAGTGTTGAAGAGGTGAGGCAATACACTGCACATCTGTAATGCATGCTCACCCCTTGGATGTAACCATGGGTACACTGAGGAAAGGGAGATATGGAGAACCATGGTAGGTCATAGGAATAAGCCCCCAGCTAGAAGATGGGCAGCATAACCCCTTAGGATGACCTTTAGATCCTCACAGATCCCTGCTCAAAATTTGTGCACTGGGTCTGGGGGGTGGGGTAAAAGGAGTGCCAACAGAGGCAGAAAAGCATGTGGAGCACTGGGACAGCTGTCAGAGTGACAGACTGGGAGAAAAAAAGCACCCAACCCCTCCAAAAAAGGGATTTACATGCTACAAAACATTTACAAGTTATGTTTAACACTATTTTGACTCAATAGAATTAAAGTAACACAAAAAACATCTTCTTATCTTTTTTCTTTCGCCTATTTATGAAGTAAGGGAAAATAAAATTTTGTCAGCAATGTGATGACATGAAATACTGCCATCTGTGTCAGGTGGAGTACAGCAGTGCATGTGTAACATATGCCAGCATAGCTAACTGGAGATGTATAAATAATTTTATGTCATTAGACTATCACACTGATTTGTACAGACGCTTGTGCTAAAAATGTATTTGTAAAGTTACTTGCGTTAAAAAATGCATTAAAAGTGGGTCCTGCTGTACAGAAAAGAGATATCCATGTATGTCAAAAAGTATTATTATAACTGATTGAATGTATATGTTTTAACAGAGAATTCTGGAAGGGAAGAGTTTAATCTCAGTAAAGCTAATTTTGAAAAATAGGTTGAAAATTAAATGGGTTGATTTAGGCCATAAAGGTTTTATCTTACAGGTCTGATTGCAGCCAGAGACAAAAATGTCTGGGGAAAAAAAGGACTAGGAATCTTGCTGTATTGTCCTTGGGGGTGAACTAACTGTTACCCTGGAAGGGGGGAAGTTTTTGAAATTGTTTTATAGCTTTCAGATGCTGCAACAGATCTTAGCAAAGCTCTGGGTGTGTATTGTACCAGAGTCAGATGACCGGATGTGATGTCATGTTATAAACAGCACTGAAATGATTTTTTAGATATTCGAGATATGAAGGAACTCTCGCAGCAGCACTTTGTTTTCTGAACCTGACAGTAAAGATGTCTCACAGTCATCTCATACAAACTCACACTTCATCTTGCCATACTGTAGTAAGCAACTCAACACTCATCATCTTGCCTTGCTGTAGTAAGTAACTTAACTAGGGAACAGCAATTCTTTAGTCAGTCAGGAAAATATAGTGAGATTAGTTAAGTATTGCTTTTCTGCATTTGTGTGTATTTATCCAACTGTTTTCAATTTTATTATTCATTGCTAAATATTCTATACCTTTCATTGTGGCTGGTCTTTTACAGAATACTTTTAACATCTTAAGAGTACTTATGCTTATTTTAGTGATACTGTGGCTACTCCTGAAAGCCTTGTCGTATTGGTCAAACTCTACCATTTGTATTAGTATTAATTTTACTCAGCATAATTGGGTACCCTTGTAAGAGCCTTAGAGTAGCTGACTGGTGGCAGCATAATTACCTTACAGTCTGGGCAGGTTGGGAACAGCTGGTAAATCTGTGCCAAACTTTCCCAGGGGTGTGTGTGTGTGTGTGTGTGTGTGTGTGTGTGTGTGTGTGTGAAAATCAAACAGCCAAGTGTGTATGTCAGCTACTCGGAACACGGACACAGAGCTCCAAGTGGTCAATGTGGAGGCTTGTTTGGTGCTGGACAGAGAGAGTCCATCCCCAGGTCTGGAGTGTGCTGTGTGTTCTTAACGGGAACTGTGCTTGGTGCAGAGAACTGTGTCATATCCATTTTTGTTCCTAGTGGCCATCCCTCACCATTGTCAGTGATGAGGATTGAGGCTCCTTGATTACTGGCCAGGAGTAGGAACAGTCACGGGCTCTTTAACTCTCATTGTGTGCTGCTGCATTTGCCTTTGTTTCTTTTATAGCTTTCTTTGAAATACTGGACAGTTACAGTTAAAGTCCAGGACTATGATAACCAGTTCTCTCTAATAGATTGTTGTCACTGTTGAGCTCCCTTCATGCCCATCTGCACGATCATGTTGTCTTAGATTTTCTGTAGATCATCTAGGGCTGAACTGGATGCCAGATACATCTTCACTCCTGTGCTACAGAAAAGCCATAACATTGCCAGGTATCTCAGATTAAATCAAAGGTAGAAATGCTTGAATATTCAAATAGGAAAATATTTATTCCTCTGCTGTCAACGGGCAGTAAAACGATCATTGCCCAAAAAATTCTGATGCTGTCGATTTTTAACTCCTTTTCTTTTCACCAAAGAGCTGACAGTACTTGTTCTTTTTGGAGACAGGTCTGAAACTTAAAATAGAATAGTGTGTGACATCTGTTTTACAGCATTCTGATAAAGTTTATGGTAAATGGCTAAATGAAAACACTCAGGAATATAACAAACGAGTCTCCATACAAAGTGATTTTTAGTTCACTGTATATGCTTTCTCGTGTGTGTGTGTGTGTGTGTGTGTGTGTGTGTGTGTGTGTATGCACGCGCAGTATTTGAACTCTGAGAATCTCCTGGCAGATGTGGCAGCAGTTAAAAATATGGTTTTCCAAGATAAAAAATGTAACATTGTAGTTATCACTGATTCAAATTGTGGTACGGTCATCTTTTCCAGTATAAAATTAAGATCTCACATTGAAGTGAAGGCAAAGATGACTGCCAGAATTAGAGAAGCATAAGCACACATCTTATTTCCAAACCTAACAGTCTATTATCCATGCTACTGGGGAAAGGATTACACCCTGGAACTAGCATGGCTTTTATATCATAGTCCAGAAACACTGTATCTAGATCTACAATACAGTTCTTGTAAAAGAAAAGGAACATATCAGGTCCAGCACCATGCAAAATGGCCAGGGTGCCCCGCATAGGGTTAAGGGTATAGGAGTCTGCCTCTATGGAAGTAACAATAAAAATGCCCATAAGAGATTCCTGGACTGGAGGAATAGCCCACTTTTCTGGGTGGGCTATCTACAAGAAGCTTCAGAGCTGCTTTCTGGAAAGCTGTAGCCACATATGTCTGCCATTGAAAATGTTCTCTCATTTAGGAAAGGGAATAGCCAAAACAGAGATTCTTTGGGAAGTGGGTCTAAAGTGTCATCAGTATACATGTCACAGGATAGGGGGGGGGCATCTGTGATTTACAATCCATGTTCTCTTCTCCTTCCTCTGAAACTAAGTACTTTAAGTCACTCATTGGAAACTTTTCCCTTTTCCATCTGGAATGTTGGACTCCAGACACAGAGGGTTGTGCTGGATCAGGCTTTTAAAATTTGTTTACACTGGAAAAATCCCTCATCCAGTTTAGCCTGATACTGGGATAGAAGCAGGAATGGGCTAGTGCTGCTGATCCATCAAGTGACAGTTTTTGCTTGGTACAGACCTCATAGGTTGGGATCTTCTGCTGTCGGGTGGTCATAAGGGATGTGGAAGTCATGGAGGTGGAAACCCTAGGATACCACTGTGTAATAACCAACTGGTGTATTCTAGCAGATTTCTGAGTCTCATCCACTGTTGTCTTTTTTGGTTGTTGGTTGTTCTGATGTAATATGAGAGAAGCCAACAGAGCAATAGTCTCCAGCGTTATAGCACCAAAGGCCTTGGTTATAACAGATGTTACAGTTAAGAGCTGATCCAGTACATTTGCAGAACTGATGCCCTCACATACAAGATCCTGAGGGAAGTCAAATGATTTTCTGGTCTTCTGGTCTTCTCTGACTTTACCTTAAACTTCTCAATTACCATCTTCAAACGGACATCTGTGTAGATAGGGTGCAAGTCTGAGCACATGCTGAACTTATCTAAAGTGACTGTTAATTTCTTTGTTCAGTTAGGCCCTCAGAGGAATCTTGGGTATGAATCTCTGGAAATCATCAAAAATACTGAAGTCATGTGCTAACCCCAATCAGTAAATACACTGACTATGGAAGTCTTTAGAGAAAAACATAACATCGGCAAACAAAATGACCAACTTTAATGCAGATGAACATGCCCTACATGTCTATGCTGGGCATATGTTCACAGTCAGCTAACACATCATTTTTCAGTAGACTCAGATAATGAAAAGTAATAGGGGAAAAAACTGACAAAAAAGGGTCACCAGTGGAGTACTTATCTGCCCTGTTCTTTGGCTGAAGCCTGGACAGACAGACTTATGAATACAGTCTGTACAGTAGGGAGCACTGCACATCAATGAACATGCAAAAAAGAACTAGAAGTGGTATTGGTGGAAGTTACCTTTAAAAGTATGTAAGATGACATCAACCAGGCACAGGGAGAAAAGCCCTCATCTTTGAAATTATACCGGATGTTGGGCCACAGCCCTGAAGTCAACCAACATAAAAAACATTAACTTTCTCTTTTTCTCCCAGTTGATGCGACTTTGGAGGCAGTACATTAACACAGCAGGGGTGTGGGTTCTCGCACTGTGGGTGCGGCATCATGAAAATAAAGCACATATACAGGCGTAAGCTGTGGCGGTAAAATGGATGGCAAGGACTGAGAAACTGGGTGAGGTAAGCTATGCAGTTTGTTTGTGTCTTTCGGCTTTTCCCGGTTAGGGGTCACCACAGCGGAACTCCAGTCCGCTAATGATTGGCAGTAGATTTTTACGTGCTGGCTTGCCGGGCCTAACGCACAACCTTCAACGAAGGAACGCCCATTCACGCATGTCACTACACAGAAGACGCTCTAACTGAGAATCGAATGGGCAACGTCTAACTGTGAGGCGACAACGCTACCGCAGCACCACCACCGTATGCAGTAATACCTCAAAATAGGTCTGAGTATTTTATCTAGTTAAGTTTTTCTGTTAACCTGTTAGGTGGACTAGTCCATGGATCCTTTTCAGCAATGACTTTGGCCAGTGGCAAACAACACACAACAAAATTAAAAATAAGCAAAAACATAATGATGCATTTGCAGAAGAGAACATTACACACCCGTAACACAACTTATACCCCAGTCAACAAAGTACCCAGTTAGACAGAATACCAAGCTATGTATCCAAAAGTGAGGACAGACTCCAGTATGCACAACCTGGATGACTTTTAACTAGTTAATCTATTATACCTCTTTTCAATGTTGACAAGAAAGCACTAAGTGTCCTACTCAGAGCTGCACAGTAGGCAAACTGAGACTGAGGGTATTGAATCCTGAAGTTCATTATAAGTTGATGGCCTGAATCCTCTGCATTAAGGTACCAGACATGCAAGGTGCAATTCATAAACATGGTGCATAATTGCACAGGGCTGGCATGTTTGGTGCAATTTTCCACGTGTGCCACCTACCTAGTGAGATAATGAGGATGTAGGCTGATATATCTCAAAACTTTCAAAATGGTCCTTGCTGACACATATGTCTTTTCAGATACCTGGAAAAAGAGCTCATCACTGAAATTTACTCTGGTAGGACAGCAGGCTGCACCTCTTGGAGCCCTGAATGGCTCCTAAGAAGGTCTCCAAGTCAGATGGACAGAAACAAGATTTCTGGTAATTCAGAGATACTTGCAGATGGGTCAGAGAAATGATAATGCAGTCCACTACTTAGGACAGTACTCCCTGGGAATTGCTTTTGATCAGGCAATTGCACAGATAAATACAAATGTCCCATTATTTTGAGGTGTGCAGACACTGGAGCTAAGCATTTTGTAAACCCTTTGGAAGCACTGGACAGCCCAAACAGCAAGAATAACATCTAAAAGCACTGTGCTCCTGTCATAAAAACTCAAGAATATCCTATAATACTTGTATACAGGGATGTGTAAATAGGCATCTTTATGCCCAAAAGTAACAATCAAATAATGTGGTAAGAGGTAGAGACTGCAAGGCTAACATCTAGAATTTTCAACCAGCAAAAATATGAATCTGAACAGATCTAGTTTGGGTTACAGGATCTGTCATTTCTAGCTACTAAGCAGAGTCTGAAGATAATTCTTTCCCCTGTTACACTGACTGGATCCTTTCAATGGCTGAAGACTTTGCCATTTCTGTGAGTGCCATATGGTCTATAAGGATGGACCCATGAAAGTAAGAAGGGATCTGAATTTAGTGCTGTAACCAAGGCAATGAGATTCCTCAATGACAGGACTGTGGTCAGCTTAAACCACTGGTTTCTGAATTAGTACCGGCTCCTGCCTAAATTGTGGTAAGGAGGGATACAGGAGAAGTCATAAAACTAACTGGCACAGTCTTGACTGGGAGATAACCATTACCCCTTCTGATCTACCTACCTTGAATCTGCTTCCTCTCCACTTGCCTTTTTCTACATGAACAATTCCGCTCAAATTTAAGTTCACCAGCAAAAAGTTATTAGTTAGTTGGCAGTTTCCTATTGCACGTTGGTATCAGGATGAAAAAAAAGTTGCTTAATAGTTTGAATGGTTTTCCTTTCTCTTCAAGCATCTTATACTTCACCTGAGAACCAAACAATAACTTTTTATCATTCTCAGGCAAGAAATGTATAAGAATCAAAGCATGATGATTAATGAGCCTGAGGTGGTCACCCTAGCAAAGGTGTCTGTAGAATCACAATTGCATTTGCTTACGTTCACTCCCCTTTAGACTGGTCAGAAACAGCTTCAAGATCTTTTGCTTTAAGGCTACATCTGACATCTCTTCTCATACATCTTTAATCTGCTTAACATGTCCCCTTTGTATTGAAGTATGTGGATTTGGCAACTGATAACCCCAATATGAAAAATTACTGGTATGCAAAGTATTTTCTCATAGCTACATAGGAAATCACTCTCTTTTTTCTTTGAAATAAGGGTTGTTAGCTAGCACAAGCCTTCACCCCCTGACAGTATCTAAAAAGATAACCACAATGACAGCCACCAGAATCTTGTAAAAGTAGTTAATTTGCCTTCCTCCTTACAGAAGTCATCTGGTTTTCAATATACTGCTGACCAAAAATCAGGTACTAGAGCAACACTCCCAGCAGTGCTCTCAAACAACCGAAAAGCTCAAAAATGCCTGTATGTTGTGGCTCCTTGACATCCAGTACATGTATCCATTTTTTTAAACTTTCTTAACTCATTCACTCCAATGGAGCTCAGGTAATTTGCACTGTAACTTCCAATGGGTGGAGCCTAAGCCTTTTGGCACAATCAACTTATGTCTTCACATTTCAAACAAATGTTCGCATCTCTGGAACCACAGTGGTTATGAAAGTATAAATGGCAAACTCTTCAGCATGAACTATTTTTTATAGTGGTAGTATTCTTTAGATTCTAAGTCTTAAACCAAATTTTACACATCACAGTAAACACAGTAACTATTACATTTGTAATATTTTGTAAACAACTTAAAATATCTTAGCAACCACTCAAGTTACCCACCCACATACTATCAGCAGCATTCTACTCATCTAGCTAAGAGCATTCATATGTGGCTAAGAAGTTCTGTCTGTGTTACTTGGTTGTTGAGATATTTAAAATGTAAAATGATATCTATATAAATTAATATCATTAAAATAACAGTCAATATCTATTTTCCTGCACTATACAGAGGTCAAATATTAATGCAGTTGAGTTTGCCATCATGTAAGCTTTAAGAAGAAATCTTTTAAAACCTTGCACACAGCATGGTTTAGGAATTATTGATGCAAATATGAACAAGCAATACTGGACGCATAGAGGCATCAGTAAAAGTTAACTGCAGATGCACCTGGAGGTGTCACTTGGATGTAATGAGCTAATAATGATTAAACAACACAACAAAGACTATAAAACCAACATTATAACCAATAAAACAGAAATTACTAAAAATAACACCAAAATGACAAACAAATCTTATTATCTTAAAAGATTCACATACATTAAGGCACATTTAAATAATCATGACTGGGTTACAGCATCCAAATTAGTATGACTGTACATAACACAATGACTATTTTCCTTACACCTACTGGAACTCTAGCATAAGCACTTAAGGTTACTACCCTTTGTACTATAATTTTCATTATCTAATCTTCACAACTGAAGAAGATATTTATCTTATGTCAACAGCTGTCACACATTATGAGTAATTTCACTACCCCAGGCAGTTCATTTATGGAGCATGCAACTCTTCTAATTTACGAGTCTACTTTTTTCCATTTGCCATTAACTTTTTTTTTCAACCGGTAACAGGAATAACCTCAACAAGTCACTCATGTGTCTTTACCAGCCACCTAATGTTGTTGTTGTGTCTTTCGGCTTTTCCCGGTTAGGGGTTGCCACAGCGGAACTAAGGTCCGCTAATGATTGTCAGTAGATTTTTACGTGCCGAGTTGCCAGCCCTGACGCACAACCTTCAACAAAGGTACGCCCATTCACGCATGTCTCCACACAGAAGACGCTCTAGCTGAGAATCGAACAGGACAACGTCTTACTGTGAGGCAACAACGCTACCGAAGCACCACCACTGCAGTTTTTACCAGCCACCTAATAAAAACATCTAAAAGAAACACTACTGCTAAAAAAAAATCACCTTATTTAGCCAGGCATTTAAAATTAACAGCATTCCCAAGACATGGGCTGCCATGTTCCTTCGGGTAGCATCCAAACATTTTCAAAAATGCTCCAAAGATATTAGGAAATATGCTGAAGTCTACTGGGGGAGTATAATTATGTTTTTTAAAGAATCCATCCCCATTTTCTGCTAAGCATCAGCCCCTCTCAGCCAATTGGTTCACTTGTTCCCCATCACCATGGGGATGGTTGAATGAGAGTGGTGTTCATTAACATGGCCATTATTGCTGGTTCACATTTTATCCTTATTACAATCCACACCTGTGGCTAAAGTAAACACCTCTTTTATTAAGTTTCAGCTTTTTTCTTACTGCTTAAACAACATATCTTGCCATAGTGCTTCTGATGAATGTTCTGACTTCATATTATTAGCGCTCTCTACTTTAACAATGCCTACAAAAAACTTGCTTTCTTGTTTTCACTCAATAGCAAGTATACTCTTTTGAACAATATTGCAAACTGATTCTTTCTACTGCAACTTTTACATAGCTGATAAAATGCAGGGCACTTTTTCATCGCATGCTTACAAATGCATCTACTACATGAGCCTTGACTTTCAAATGCATGAAACTTCCCATGCACCTCACACTTCTCCTATGTAATCACCATTAATGTTATATCAAATTTTCATGTTACATCTCATTTTCATATTTATTTGACTTATCTTTTACTTTGCATTTTATTTGCCCTAATAATTCCTTTAACTGTGTACATGTAATTCAGTTGCTCTTTACAACAGTCATGGCTTTAGATAAGGCCAGGTTTGCTCCACTTAATAGCTTGATCCCCGTTATTGATTTCTTACACACATGCACACACACACACGTGCACACACTATGTCTTTTACCAAATAATTATGCAGATGACCAAGTTCAGTCTTTAGCTCAATTCCTCAGTACTGTAGCAAACAGTTCATTTTTTAAAGAGTTCTGATTCCTTGCAAAGATAAAATGACAAGAGGCAAGGTGATTTTTTTATGTTCCCAATAATTTCTGAAATTCTCCTTTACTATTTTGCATTCTCTTCAGAAAGGCGAAACTGGCAAAGACTTTCAACATGTCTTTACCATCAACATGCTGAAATGTAGCAAACTGTACCTTTTCCAGTTTCTTTGCTATTCCACCTGCTGTAAGAAACAAACCAAATTCCTAGATCCATACCCAACAGCTTTCTGCAACACCACCTTGCAGCAAAACAAATCAGCACTGGTGTAATATAATGGGCAAACTTAACTTATTTACATTGAGTCTGTTTAAGAATACCAGGCAAGTTGCATCTTTTTTAGAAACTGTATTTTATTTCTATGTATAGGGGGGACCATCCCTTAACTCCCTCATTCTCCATCTTTAAAAAAATCTATGTGCCTGGGGTTAAGGGTACCGGCTCCTTCACAGAAATTACATTAACTGTAAATACCCCACACAAGCAGTATAGTCAGCGTGCTCTACATATCAACACAACAGAAATCATGTTCTCGTTATAATAAAGAGTGCACCTTCCCCTCTATTAAAACTGTGCAGAATAAGGGCAAGTAGTTCCTCTTTTGTAGTCACAAAGTAAAATCGAAGCATTAATACAACAGATTTTGACAGGATTTGCCAAACATTACCAATTCAATACTTTGTATAACACATAATTACACAAATCTGACAGTGTTGATTGCTGTCCGATTTATTACACTTTCACTGATAGTTTTGTAGGTTACAATTAGAACAGTTTTCCACAGAAACAAAATACTTTGAGGTTTTCATCTGACTTATAAAAATGAAAAATGTAATGGCGACTTCCTTTTCAAAAAATTAAGTACAAAATACAAACTATATTTCTACACTTTGTACCAAAACAGTGATGTAAACTGAATAAAAGTTTTCACTTACAGCAACATGTAACACTTATGACATTCATCAGAATGCTTAAAAATCTGTAAGGTCTTTACTGCGTCTGCCAATACCAAATACCATACACTTCCACGTAATTACAACACTTTCACAGGAACCCAATTCTTTCCACAAAACCCTACAGTTTCTGAGATTCAGCAAAAGGAAACAATAGTGTTTCTAGAATCATGGTCTTGAAGCTCCAAAGACAAAAACGTTTGTAATGCCGATTATAAAGATACATCACATAAACACACATAACTTTCCCTACTTTATGGTCTACTGTACCTGTGCCAAGTTTTGCAAACACCTGCATGGAGTCATCAAAACGTTTCTGACAGAACAGATTGAAAGCATATAGGTTCTGAATATGCTGAATCTGCTGTGCCTTGTCTCCATCTGAATCATCCTTCATTTTCTGCAAAGAAAGAGGTAAAGTTATTTGGGCGAGATAACCCACCTGTTTGGAATACTGTAACTGACCTAAGGAAGGACATTGATATTTCTCTTCCTGTCTTTATACCAGCAACATAAATGGGCATATCAAACCTTTCCACTTCTCCACCTATTAACTCCCATTCTCATCATGCAAACTTCTTTGTGCATAGCTCTCTATGCTGTTCAGCCACTAACCATTTCAAAGATATACCCCAAGCCATACCAACTCACATTCAAAGTCAGATTTCCTTGTCTAAATTTAGTCAATTTACAATAAAGTATTAATGAACATAAAACAGAGATTAAAAAAACAGCCTTTATCACAGCATTTTATGACAAAAGAATACAGACAATAATGATGGTCAGAAACTAAATTAAGTTTGTAGCTAAAAAGGAAATGATTCTTAAATGTTAAGTGAAACAAGTATATTTTAAAAGAGCTCCTGAACATATGCAATGTTAGAGACTTCCAAAGTCAATGGAGCAGTAAGTTTCAAAAGTACAGCTCTGGAAAGGAAAATAACTGAACTGCAGCAGACCAATAGCAACCAAGTGAAAAAAGGGGGCAGACAATAAGGGACAAGTACCACTTTTGGTAGCTGGAGGTAAGGTAAGCCAACACAAGAAGCTTGTACAAATGGGATCATACAAGCACTTACTGTGTATGCTTTGTGGACTGATGTGCTATGGCAGTAATAAGGAACACTGGTAAGAAGCAGGGCTACAAACTCTTGAAAGTAAGGAAAAATTATAAAGAAAAGACCCTGGCAGGGAAGAACCTTATACGCTGTTCAGCAAAAAAGCAATTCAAATTGCAATTTCTTTTTTTTTTTCTTTTTGTTACAACAGATGACTTCCAGTAATTTAGAGAAAAAAAAAAACATCAACTGTATACAGAGGTGTCTCAAGTAAGTGAGACAGTGGAGAAATATATAAAGTCAAATGAAAAAAGGCTAGAAAAATAGAAGAAGCTTTAAGTAGCCATTTAGATGCGCTGATAAACTGCAGAAATTACAGACTGAAATTAAGGAAAGACTGGTTGAATGTGAGGCATCTCAAGAAGTACTTCAAAAATTAGTAGAAGACAGAGCGCACAGAGAAATCCTATGACTTTTTGCCATACCAGAGAAACCGGGAGGAGGGGACAGTATTAATTTTATGAAAATACAAAGAAGCAATGGAATTAGTGTTCCAGGGCAAGATTTAACCCTGAGAGCACATTCTGCATATGCACAAAATCAGGCTAAGAGAAAGCATCAAAAATGTATAATGGTCAAGATGCAATCATACCAGCAGAAATAGCTGCTCCTGAAAAAAGTAAAGCTAATGGGAAAAGTATTACAAATTGGGAACACCACAGTGATTCTGTAAAATTATTATTCACTGTACACCAGTTTATCCTGGCAAATGGAGATTCTGAGAGGCATGTGCGAGACTTAAGTTGCTATATCCAGCGGTCTTCAGAATATTTTTTTTCCTGGGGAAGTGAATGCAAATTTTGGAAGAAAAGCAAGTCTTGATTTATGTCAAAGTTTAGAAAGGCACTGAATGGACTGAATAAGTGACTGCAAGTAAAACAGTTTTTGTTTTCATTAATATTCATGTAAATATTCATGTAAAAGTTTCCTGACATAAAGTGCACATTATTTTAAGAGTATAAAATAGTTCTGTATAGCATGCAGCCAGTGGTATCTTAAATGCGAGGTGGGAGCCGTAAAACATTATCAGTGACAGCTGAATACACTAGTAATACTAGGGAAAAAAGACTGGAAAGAAGCAAGTAAAAGTTAATATAATGTGATCTTTAGCTGCTTGGGAGGATGCAAATGTGTACTGATCATATTTTATATAAAATTAGGAAACAATAATAACGTACCCAATTTTTATACAGATTGTAGCTTAAATTAAAACCATTAACCATTTTTGAAGTAAAAAGGCTTACACAAAAGGGGAAATGATAAAGCATATAAACATCTGAAGCTCCTTTTTATATCTGCAAAGTTTTTTTTTTTTTGCTCACTAGCACCTGTTCTTGGCTGAAAACGAGTTGCATGCAGGTATGGGCAATTAATTATGATAGGTCTGAACAGTGTGTTCTGAATGACCATATCTGTGGATCTGCAAGGCACAACATAATTAACTTTTAAACGTGTGAAAATAAAACGTAAGAACTGAAGTAAGTTTGAAACTGTTGAAAGTAAATAGTTATATAAGCAATTGATTCCCTGGCAGCCTTTGAACTTAAATACATTAAACAAAACAATGCACAATTTAGTTAACTTATTTAAGGGCTGCCAGTGAACTTTCTCCTAAGGCTAATAGTTAATGCATGTAAATCATTTTTTTGCATATGGAATGGGAAGAGACATAAGAACATACAACTAAGTGAGATTATGAAGGCAAAATTAGCATTTATCATAGTGAACCTTAACATTATAAAAGATAACATTGGTGGGCAAAGCCATTTATTTATAACTATTCTTATTTTGATGGGTAAATTTCTTTTCTGGAAAGTTTATACAGTAGTGTGCATTTGCTGGAAGATATCAGAGCAGGGGTTGAAAATGTATTTGTATCTTGAAAGCTGTTAATGAAGCAAAACGTCTGGGAAAATGTGACATGACTTCAAACAGAGCTAAGAATAAGCAACTACATACAAAATCAGTCTGCCATCTATTAGGGTCTGCATGTAAGCTGCAAGATATAAACACAAGTTTAAAATGAACTGTCATATATAATGAGTGGGAGTAGTGATGTTTGGCTGCTTTGTCAATATTAACATGGGATGCAAACAGCCTTACAGTTATAGACAAAAAGCAATGAGCATTGAATTACATATCATAGGTTCATAGGTACAGACTAGGCTAATGACCACTAGAGCCTTTTTAAGCTTAGCTGTCAACCAAAATGTGTTCCACAAATTTATTTTATAGGGAGTGATTTAATCACTGCCTCTCTCCGTAACAGAGACATGCACCAGACCAGAGATAAATTTCTGATTACCCACCAATTGGTCTAAGTTGAGTTTAAATAGGGTTAGGGAGGAACTCTTGGTCTAAGTTGAGTTTAAATAGGGTTAGGGAGGAACTCTGTTTCACATGGATAGGGAGCCTGTTCCAGAGAATGGGAATTCACTGAGAAACATATCTGTCTCTCCAACATGTCCTATTTATGTTACAAACAAAATTTAGGTCTTTTGATCTAGTACTCCTAATGCTGTTTATTTTGAGGATGTGCAAAAGGTTCATCAAAACAGGGTTCAGGGATGCCTTGAACACCAGGTAAAAATTACCTCTCAAAAGTCTGTATGATACCAAGCAAAGAGACAGGGCTTTGAGGCAATCAGCGTAGGAAATTGTGTTGATTCCCTCTATTCTTTTTGAAAGGAACATTGTGGACATTCCAGCTGCTGCATGTGTCTGGTCATGTACATATCAAAGGGGGCATTATACTCTATGATGGATCCAATGAGGGCAGAGTACAGTGGTACAATGACTTCTCTGGACCTAGAAGCCACGCCCTTATTTATAGGTTGAGCAACACTGAATGATTTCCTTACTACCTTAGACACACATATTGGTCAAAGGCAAAGTCATTATCTAAATGAGTTCCCAGGTCTCTGACTAGTGGATCAATTTTTGGGGGTGTTTTATTGACGACATAATTACCCCACAGTGGCAGACTTCTCAAAAGGTACTATAATGCATTTCTTGGCATTGAGTTTTAAGCCATGGATTTAGTATAAAGTGTCTGTCAATGTTAGACCTTCCTGAAGGGTGTTCTCATCTTGGGGGGACTCAGCTGCTGCTTCCAGCTTGCAGTCATCTGAGAATGTGGTCAGCCAGAGGCCTTTGACATTGGCTTTGATCTTTGCCAAAGAGGAAAGAGCCCAGCACAGAGCTCTGAAGGCCTCCACTGGTGACCTGCCTCTTTGTGGAGGTGGCCTCAACCAATTCTAAACTCTTGGGTGCTATCCATGAGCCTGTAAGCTATCCAGCATGTTATAAAGGGGTTTATGACTAGTTCCATAAGTTGGTGACAATATTCAAGTGAGGTATTGTATCCAATGCGTTAGCCAGACCAGTATGTACCTCTGTCACATCATCCATTGCCTTCAAGACCTTTTCAAAAAAGTCCACCAGGTACAGTAAGCATGACCTTCCTTTGACAAAGCCAAAACAGGATGGATCCATTGTACAGAGGTCTCCTATGTCCTTGTTGATAATTTCCATGATAATTCTTTCCATGGCTTTGCAAATAAGACTAGTCAGAGTAATGGGTCTCTAGTTTCCAGGATCTGTTGAAGGTCCTCCCTTATGGAGTATATGCCAAAAACAGTAAAGTTACAGGAGAAGCATTTGAATAATAATGAACATGTGACTTTGACAAAGAAAGGAATTCAGGATGAGCATTCAGAAGAATATCAGGTGCAAAGAAAAATGCAATAATAATACTGACTGCAAGATGGGCCCTGCCAGAAATAGAAGAAAAGAAAAGAACAATAATGGCAGTTCTGTGGTAGCAAGCCATTACTGGCATGTGAGGAGAGTTATCATGGATATATGTTCCACTTTAAACAGCCTTTATGGAGCTCAGTAGAATTTTGTTGGAAATGTAAGGTTTTAGCAGGGTATATTTTTTATTAGTAGGGAATGGAATCAATTTTAGCAGTGAGGATGTATCAGAAGAACGAACCAGCTGTAAACACATCCACCAAGGAGTCCCAGGCAAATTCAACCAAAAACAATTTAATCGAACTGAGCGCTTTCATCTAGTGTTACACATACTTCATCAGAGTTAAACAGGTGAAAATAGCTCAATATATACAATACCATTCATTAGTCACATGACCACACACATAACCATACAAATAATTAAGACAAGTTGTATTTTAACCACGTGTTTTTAATTAAACACTTGTTTACCGTACTTACCCAGTTTAAAGGAGGCAAAGGGTTAACCTGTCTATCTGAAAAACTTTGTCCTGTCTAGATAGTACCAGAGTTATCTGTGTATATCCATTCACTGCAAAATTCCTTCCCCTCCATTTTAGCAATAGGGAATGTGATGGGACAGGGCACTAATTTAGGCACTTTGGCTACACAGCCACTAGTGGGAATTGTTTGTACACCCCAGTATCTGGGAAAAGGGATTTGTGATAGGTAGCGTGGCGTGTCCAGCACTTTTTTTTCATCATGCTATGCTCCTATGAGCCTAGTCCCCACTAATAGGCTGGAGAGATACCTCAGGATCTTTTCTTTTTTTTTTACTTTGGTGCTCTACCAATTCAATGCAGATCAGACATTTGCAAAGATAACTTCAAGTTCAGAAGCATCAGCTCACTGGTATATTACCAAAGAGATTGTGCTTGCACCTTCAGGCATCTCCTTCTTTACAGGATCTGTACAGGATCTTGTAGAAAAGAAAGATGCCAAGACAGGGGCTGAGAAGACACCTTACTGGAACCAGTACACTTGGGCAAGTTTTTACTACTGTAGCAGCCTTCCTGTCTTTAGTGTTCTTTATGAGAGTCCTCTTTCCCTCAGCCTTTTTTTGGCCCTGGTCCTTTATGTTCTTTTTTAAGAAGTAATGTGTCCATACATGAAGCAGGTCGCTCAGCAGTCTGCATAATGACCTCTAATTTATTTTGAGCCAACCACACATGAAGGTTAGTCTTATCTATATTTACAGGTATTAAAAGCAAAACAAATGCAAATTACAAGTCGACTGCAAGGTGGGACTTTCCCATACAAAGTATTTTCAATGGTAGCCCCTGTATGGGATCTGGTGCTCTCAACAGCAAAGGCTCTTTAAGTCTGTACAAAGCATACTAGTTTTCACCACGAAAAATACAATTAAGCCATTAATATCTATAACAGAAGAAATGAGCAATGATTTTTTTCCTTAATGGGGCACTTATCTTTTTGGAATCACAGAAGAAAAGTTTTTTCTGCTGAGATGAACATATTCCAGCTTCAAAAAAGAACTGAATACACTGCAGGGCCAGGCTGAATGGCTGGCTTATCTAAGGATACAAGCATGTTTTCCCATTTCAGACAGGAAATAACTTGTACCTACGGATCCACACAGCTCTGTGGATTGGGCCAGCCTGGCAGATATTAGCCAGCAGATAATTCTCACACATAAGGAAGAGCACTGCAACAGGGATCCATAAAAAGACTATTTATGCCAGTTTTAGTTTAGCCCCCTGCAGGAATATCATCTAAGCATGCTGCCAGAATCACTACATACAAATAACGGTAATTTCTCTTGGTTGAAATGTGTGCTTTACTGAACTCTTAATCACTGAATCCTACTAGGATTGTGCATACTTTTTCACTCTTGAGTACAGATGCAAGACCAACATATCAGCAATAAATGGTGTGGAAGGAATAATCATACCTCAAGAAACAGGTTTGCATGGTACTGAGCAAACCTCTCCTCTAAGAGAAAGCACCATCTAGTGGCACAGTAGTCCAGCAAGTATATTGAGAACTGCATTTTTTTGTTAATTTAATATGTGTTTTGTTTCTCATGCCTGTCAACTATTAAGCAAAGATTCTGAGCTGCTCAGGACACCCTTGTCTTAGTGGCCTGAAGGTCTCAGCTTGCAACCCAGACCACAGCTCTCTCAGTTTAAGAATGGACAGTAACTGACCCCAGGCCAGAGGAATACCCAGCAGCATCTTTATCGTCAGAAACTTGCTTTTCCACTAAACTGACTGGTGAGGGGAAGTACTTTCTTATAAATCTCTACCCCAATCACTATCAGCTGACATGGGTGCTCACATCACTGTCAGAGTCTAAAACACTTTCTCCCCGATATGTGCATGCTCCACTACATACCTCACAAACAATACCAAGAATGGTCTGGCAGCACCAACCCCACATCGCCACTCAAAAAGTGTTGTGAGCCGGTGCCTATTCCATCAATAGAGGTTTGTTTTTAGTGTGAAATGGGCAATTTCTTTCCTCCTAGGATGTGTGAGCCCGCCTGGCCACTTATTCTTATCCACCATCTCCAGCACAGCACCCAGAGTGTTACTCATTCCCATGTCTTCTGGGCTGCAAACAAGGCCTGATGCCATGCAAATGGCCCCACTAACTCATTACTTCCTACAAAAGTATAGTTGTCAGGACACAGAAATCCTGTGCATCCTGTAAGAGTATGCTTGCCTTGACAGGAGACTTCCCTGTACTCCAGAAACGAGAATACCCATCACTGTTTGGAAAGTCTAATTTCTGAAGTTGTGAAAAATGTGAAGATATAAAAACAAAGCATCTACCAGCTGTTATGATTTAATAAGTGTGACAGTGAAAACCTCATCACAGGACATCCAGAGCTGGAGTTATTAAGAAGTGTTTGCAAAAAGTTATGAAAAAATAAGACATAATTCCAAGTTTACACTAATAATGCAAAAATAAAAGTGTTAAACTACCATGTTGGGGGGGGGGGGTAGTGTATTCAAGTAGTGTTTGTTAGTAAAAAATGACATTAAAACATGACTGGCTAGTGAAGACATTCTGAAATACAAATGCTCTTTTTAGTGAAGCAGTTACAACCATCACCTGTATTTTCATAACTTCATTAATTTCATAATAACTGTGACCTACAGGTGAAAAAATTGCACCAGCGTATATAAAACATTAAGACTCACAATGTTGCCACTAATACTTGCCATCTAATATAAATGGTTTTGTGGACTACTGTTGTTTAGAAATAATTGTGAAATTATTATATGCAGACTTTGCAGAGAGTTGGCAATATCACAAAACAACAATATGCTATTCCCTATTGTCATGCGTCACTGGAAAGCTACTGAACAGGCTCACTCGTATCTTGGAGCTATGTTGCATACTTACAGAGGTACAACCCTTTTTCTACAACACTAGTATTTTGGCAAATAAAATGCAGTATTTCTTTAATGCCTGTATTATATTGGGTGACTTCAACTACCCAAACATAGACTGGGAGCATTACGACACTAAGGATAATCACAAGGCTTTCTGTAGTTATGTTAGGAACCTTGGCCTCAAGCTAAATCATCAGGCCCATACATAACTATGGAGTATAAATCAGCATCTACAGTTACTATCACCAATGTATACCCCACTGTACACCAAAGAGATATCACATTTTACATGTTTTGTGAATCACCATTTATCAAATATTATAAATCTAATGTAGTGCGTTTTCAATAGAAGGTTTTGGAAAAAACATTCAGAAAGCAAGTGGTTTCCTGACTTAAAGTTCTCTGAAGCGAGAGATGTAAGCCTCCTGCTGTTCTGGATTAAATGAGTTAACTTTCATTTTTGCTACAATGGTTATTCGTTCTGCAAGATGCAAAAAACAGGTCATCAGCAAAATACACTTGTGTAGTAAATACTCCTCAGTGCACAAAACATGACTACAAGGAGAGATTTTTCTACACTCACAATTCCCTTTTACTGAAAGATGATGTGCAGTGAGAGGTCAGACAGAAGGCTGTGCTGAACACCACTACCTGCATTCATCTTATTATTCTCCCTTTTTTATTACATTTTTGCTCGACTGCTGTCATTAATTTCAGGCTCCACTATCACCTGATGTTTCAAAACTCCATTTCCTGATGCTGTCATGCTGCCACATCTGTAGAAATGGAAGGTAACAAGGTCTGGTTTATGAGAATGTAAACTTCCCAAGTCCTTACGGCATTCATAGCTCCACAGCAATCCTGACCTCTCCAACAACCTGGTGACTGTTTCCAGCCTTGGCTTCCAGCAGGGCTTGAGGAATGATCACCCCCAATGGCTTAGTTATTACACCTCAGCAGGATAAACATGCCCATTCTCCCCATTGGCAAAGACGGACAGGGAGGATGGGCAAGCTTATCCTGGTGGGTAAGCATGCCTATCCTCACTATCAGCACAGATAGGTATCCAAGCCATTAACTGAACTTTGGTTACCTGTGCCATAGTCGAGGATTCAATGCTCTTTGCCACTGGACTGGCTATTCTTCTCACTTGTTTCCTAACTTCTGCTTGACTACAGGTACTAGAATATAATGGGTGGCAAACATACACCACTCTACTTACATTAACTCTTTCTGCCATAACACTAAGCCACCACATGATGACAAGGACATATCTCCCATCTGTGGACAATGACAGCAATCCACAAAATTAAGCAAATTCATGTTGCATCCCCAACCACCTGCTGGACAAAAACCTGAAAACTAAACTCATACCATAGAATGACAACATGGAGGGAAGAAACACTTTCTGTCAAAATGGTGGGTGGGCTAGCCTGGTAAGATTTTGCTTTAAAGGATGAAATTATAACATACCGCCAGTTGCAAAGCAAGCTCAAACTGTTTATCATGAAGAAGCTGCTTGATCTGTGTTGAGATTGATACAGGAACTAAGCGCCAAACAAAATGGTTACTGGCCACGTAAACAATGTTAGGCCTACAAAGGACAAAAACAAAAATTAGTTTTAAGCATTCTCTTTTGGACTTAGCTGCAGAATTTAAAAACAGTTGTAAGAACAAACTCTGAAGACTAAGGATTTAATAGTAAGAAAGAATCAACCCAATTAATTAACTAAAGTCATGCTGCAGTGCTTTTTTTCACATTTTGAAGTTTTATCAAAATGTTTCATTATGTTCCAGCTTTCAACATTTCAACCTTCAAATGCACTCCGATTCTGACGCAGTAAATCACAAGAAAACTGCAGTCAAAAAATCTACAACTCTTGACTCACTCGTTTGTTTGTTTGTGTCTTTCAGCTTTTCCCGGTTAGGGGTCGCCACAGCGGAATTCCGGTCCGCTAATGATTGTTAGTTGATTTTTACGTGCCGAGTTACCAGCCCTGACGCACAACCTTCAACGAAGGTACGCCCATTCACGCATGTCTCCACGCAGAAGATGCTCTAGCTGGGAATCGAACTGGACAGCGTCTTACTGTGAGGCGACAACACTACCGCAGCACTACCACCGCGAGAACTCTTGACTCACTATAATTTTAAAATATAGCATTCACAGAAATGATGCACTGTCTGAGTTGGTTCCTAAAGTTTTTAAAACTGTTAGACAAAGCCCTTCAAAACATACCACTCTTCCTTAATTGACAATAATGCTTTTTACAACAATTACCTGCTATAGGAAGAACTACAGTGAGGTGACGATAGTGATGTACAACATATATCATGGTGTACATGTTAAGTTTTAAGAGATAATACTCTTGTCAAACTCAAGTATGCCAACTCTCTCACCTTCAAACCTATAAACAAACTTTAAAAATGTATCAAAAAAGCAAAAAAATAATGCTTGCAGAGTGATGCTTGTTTGTTATGTTACTAGCTATCCAGTTATAGGCTTTTACAACTTCAGTATGTGCACCATACATAGAATTAGACTCTTATTGTGAAGCTGAACCAGTAAAAAATGACTGCAGATGCTTTCAAAGGCATATTTTGACAGCCAATTTCAGTGGAAGCAAACACCAAAGACGACCCGTTTAGGGGTTTCTGCTTCATGTACCCTTTTATAAAAAAAGAGTATAACCTCCAAGTCACAACAGCTTAGAAATGTGGAATGTAATGGCTGAACCACCCCAAAAAGTCAAGCATCACAATCTAGCCAAATCTCATCTGTGATATATTTACAGACAGACACATTTAACAGATATCTACCAGCTACCGGAAAGTGACTCAGCAGATGGCACAAAGAAGGTCTCTAAAATGTTGCAAGGCAAACACAGTAAGATAAAGAAGATGGTCATCAGACAGCATCCGTAAGGGATGCCAGAAACAAGCTGCTCAGCAGTCCACAGGACAACAAAGGCAGATGGAAGGAGTAATTCCAGCAGCTTCAAAATGAAGAAAACCCCACAGAAGCTGTACTGCTCCATACACAGCTTAAGACAAAAAATGAAGAAGAGCTCTTGAAGATGCAAGAGCAGGACCATGGAAAATTAAGTCAGGGAAAGTATCATGCTCAGATGGGGCCATGAAAAATATGTTCAAGATGCTGGATTAGTTATGGAAGAAATGGCTCCTGATAATACTTGTAGCAGTATGGAGAGAAAAGCATATCCCACATGATTAGCATTCTGGTGCCCATGTACAACAACAAAGGGGGCCATTCACAGTTGGGAGGAACAGAGTTATCATCAACCTCAGTGCTGGAGGGGGTGACAGATAAATGAATACGCAGAGCAGTAGAAAGTAAGATGGGAGATGAGCAGTTTGGCTTCAGATCAGGATGCAGCACAACTGACCCAATGTTCACAGTGAGACAGATAATTGGGAAGACGCTAGAGATGAGGAAACAGTCCATCTGGGCATGCCTAGGCTTTTAGAAAGCATATGACAAGGTCCCATGAAAGCTGATTTGGACAGAGCTGGAGTGGTTCAAAGTCAAAGAAATATTGGTAGAATTAGTGCAGGTTATATACAAGGACCTAATGACTCAAGTACGAACAGTGCTCAGACTCAAAAAGGGGTTCCCAGTGGGTGAGGGGGTGCATCAGGGTTCATCTCGGAGCCCACTGCTGTTCAAACTGGTAATGGACAACATTAAAAAATAAATTGGATGGGACAGAACAACAAAGCTGCCGTATATAGATAATGTGGCATCACAAGCAGACTCTCAACAAGAACTTCAACTAATAAAAGGGAAATTAATTGAAAAATTGAAGGCACATGGAGTGAAACTGGGTGAAGTTAGCAGAAGCTACAAACTGAGATAGCAGGGAAAACAGTGGAACAAGTTCACAGCTTCAAGTATGTGGGAAGGGTAGGCGAGAAGAAGGGAAATCTGAAATAGGAAGTCAAAGCTAGAATTGGAGGAGAAGCCAACTGGCACAATGTGTCAGGGATAGTGTGCGACAAATGTCTAAGAAACTGAAAAGTAAGGTACATAAAACAGTGGAACAACTAGTACTTCTGTACGGTATAGAAACCCGTATAGTGATGGCAGAGCAGTTCAGAAAGATTAAGTGCCTGAGAAATATGGTAGTATGCACATTGTGAGAGACAAAATTACATCAGAGCAGAAGCTAAACTAATTCATAAGACAGAGAAGGTCAAAGAGAATGGATTATGGTAGTTAGGGCACGTGTGGATGAAATTAGATGATGATCAGGTGAAGGAGATTTGGAAGATAGGAAGAAAGCAACAGGAAATGAAGATAACCAACAAAGAGACTGAGGGACTACATGAGAGAAGATGTGACAGTCAGGCATGAGTGTCAAAAAGGACAGAAGAATGGCACTGAATCAAGAGACTTCACAATGGTTGATGCAACACTCCAAAACTATGTAGAACATGGGAAAATGGGGGTTGATGATGATGATATCATATTTCCTCATCAAATCAGTTGTACTGCTACATGGTTTTCTGCAATGATTGTTTGTTTGTGTCTTTCGGCTTTTCCCGGTTAGGGGTCGCCACAGCGGAACTCTGGTCCGCTAATGATTGGCAATAGTGTTTTACGTGCTGGCTTGTCGGGCCTAACGCACAACCTTCAACAAAGGAACGCCCATTCACGCATGTCGCCACACAGAAGACGCTCTAACTGAGAATCGAATGGGCAACGTCTAACTGTGAGGCGACAACGCTACCGCAGCACCACCACCACAGTCTGATAATTGCTGGAATTTTCCCTTACAATACCTGCAGCTCAGTATAACTCAGAATGTCCTCTAGCTCACTTTATACAGTTGTACATGCTCTCAAACTGTACAAATCGTGAAGTCCTGCACCAAAGCAGGATACTGGGCTCAGCCCTTGTATTCTCTAGTTTGAGTACCTTGCACTGAGCAAGGATAACCAGAAAAACAAATGGAAAAAATATAACATTTCACACTTGCCATCTTAAAGGAAACTCCGTCTAGAAATGTTAAATTGACAGGATGTCCAGACACATGGGAAGGGTTGGAGGTTAATAAACATCCACTGTTAAAAAGCCTCCTCACAAATCAACTGACATGGTGAGTAGGTATGGACTGTATCTGACTCTGAAGTCTTTCAGTAGCGAACAACTACTGAAAAAGACTCCAAAGCAGTAGAAAAGAAAACTAAGCCACCAGTAAGGCAAAAGGGCAGAACTTGAAGGAAAATTCTGAAATACTGTGATGCCAAAGGAGGTCAAACATTTGGAATCACAACTCAAGCAATAATGCAGGGTGAAGATTTAAAGAAATGACCAAAAAGCCACAGCACAAATGCTGACAAAAGAAATATATTTGTAGTAATGCAAGCAGCCAATCCTCTGATCAAATGGCCTTTAATAGCAACATTTTCTGATGGGTTGCTGTCCACCAGATGGCAAAAAGACAATGCACTTAGTTAATCTACTTGCTACACCACCACAAGCCCATCCCTATCCCACCCCACTAACAAAGACACACTTGGAGTAAGAAAGACAACAATAACCGTTGTATAATTAAACTTACTATAACAATAGATGTTTGAATGATCACTGATGCAGTTAGCCTAAGCTATATGGGTAATATCCTGTTAAAGATATAAGAGATGACAAGCTTCCAAAGCTTCATGGCACCTTCCACACACCCAAACCGTTAAGACAGCTTGAGATGAGCCGACTAAAAGACAGGTTCAGGCGCCAAGCCCTTCAGAGCCCTCATACAGCAGAAAAGAGCACTCCTCTGTGGGATTTCGAAAATCATCTTGTTTGACACACGTTCCTTTTGCGGGAAAACCTTTCACATATTTTTTTTTTTTGTTAGGAACATATGTTTTTGTTGACTGTCACAAGACTTTACTGTACTTTTAAATGGAAGCTCGCTTTTGTTTGACAGTTTCAAAGTTGTTTTAAACATTCTAAAACTGCTGTTTTTTTACCGCTAGAGAAACTGTGTTAAAATTACTTTTTGGGACAGGTAAGGTGTATTTTACTGTGTTTTAAATGGGAAAAGTTACTTTTAAATAATTTTATATCTTATTGGCTTATGCCATTTTGGCTTGACCATAGAACAAACTACTGGTCCCACAGTCAGTTCTTCTTTCAGTCACAAAGAATATTATGATGAATGTCAACTGTTCTGTCATCTTAAAATGATTTTCTGATACTTTTTTAATTTCTGAATCACAGCGTACAGTGGCTGAAGAGCCCTGACACTTACTCACCATTCATTTACTTTTTCTTTGTCCCTGTTAATTTTTAATTTTATTTGTAAAAATACATTTCTTCCCTGCTGACATCATAAAATCCTCTCTTAATATTTATCCCAGTGATGTGCAAAGGGAACAATATGGGGAGAAGTCCATATGTAAGTGAAGAGACAAAACACTGCACAAGCACGGGTGACCATCTATTAAAATATATGGATGCCTCTTAACATTAGCCCTGGGATAACATCATGTAGGAAAACACAATTTATTTGTGCAGTAGTTTAATAAAGAGGTTTACAAAGCTTTTCATTAAGAAGTGGTCCAAACAGAAAGGGGATGACAAGAGAAGAAAAGTATCACAGCACATAATCCACAAAACGCAGTGAAGCCCATACAAATGTCGAAAAATCACTTTAAACCCAAGCAGCTTCTTCAGGTAAAGCCTGAGCTAGCAGACTCTGCCCAATGTATAGGTTCCTAGTTAAGTATTAGGCTAGCCCCTTGCACTCCATTTAAAGCCTATCCAAATTCCCTTTTTGTGCTTGAAATAATCTATTCCATTTGATTACAGACTGGCCCTACCCCATCCCATGGTCGATAATTATATATTGCCTCTTATGAGAATAATTAACTGGGATCATACAACAGATAATGTGAGGGGACCCACACAATGGATAAAGCATTTAGGAGCTGCCTCTGCCCATTAGTTGCACAAGGGGCAGCTCTTGGGTAAATTTTCTGTTTCTTCAGTATGAAGGGCTCTCCCCTGGATTCTGTCTCTGTAAAGAAAATGGTGCGGAATGTCCTGGGTTAAGCAAGTCCTTTCATGGCTTTTAAGAGGAAAAGTGATTTAACAGTAAGAGAGATGAGCACAAAAACTGGCCAACACCCACACAATTAAGTTAAAAAACTTACATGGAACCCCAGCATCTCAAATCACTCAACAGAAGCACATAAGATTAAGACTAGACAAAACTAACACTCATTCCACATACAAAGGAAGAAATGAGTAAAGTCCTTCAAAAGCTAAATAAAGTCATACAAACTCACTAGCATAATAACTATTAAGACAAGAACAGCTACTAAAATCAGTATGTTTATCACCTCATTAGAATTCTCCCTACCTATACTAACACTAAACATCTCACATAACACAAAATATGTGCATTCAACCACAAGTAAAGCATGTCTGTTTATCAGGATCTATATCACTTCACCAAGTTTACCTCGAACGGCTATTCATTGAACCAACATCATCGAATGGCCCTTCATCGAACATTCACATCAGTGAATGTTTTTCCCAGGGAAGAAAGTCACTTGGCCAACATACAAAAATGTGCCCTTTTCACCACTGTAGAGCGATCTCAGAGTTGGTATACATAAGGGTGGGGTGGGGGTGCAGCCCCTCAGATTGGAAGTAGCCCCCCACTTTGGTCGTTTGATGTACTGTGGCATGTGTGTAGGCAGTCATGCTGGCCAACTGACTTCTTAGCATGAGAAAAACATTCACTGATGTGAAATTTCGTTGAAAGTACGTTTGATGACGTTGGTTTGATGAATAGCCATTCGTTTGAGGTAAGTAAACTTTGATGAAGTGATACAGACCCATTTATAATAGTGTCACATCCCAGAAAACACTACTGTCTTACTTCTACTTCTAACTGGCTCCCAGTAACAACTAGAGCCTCCATATCAATAAATTCCTCTCACAAATTAATGACCTCCAAAAAAAACAGCACTTCCAAAAACAGCCCCTACCTCATGAATGCCTTACAACTAAAAGTACAGAATGAAAATATCTTTTTCAGTATTCAGAAAAATATAGCTTCACTTAAGGAAATATTACAAATGCACCTGCAATAATGACTATGGCTTTGCATTCAGATATGCCGTGTAAATCTGCACTCACTTAGGAATGTAAAAAAAGAAAAATGACAGATGCTTGCATATAAAAATATAACAAGTTTCCTGTACATGTGTAACATTAACAAAAATACCAATGAAATGCCACAGTACATCGAATCTTTAAAAAATCTGCCTGTAATTGGAAATGGGCACAAAGAACTGGTCTCATTTCTTCTTCAGATGTTCAAGAGGCAGGAATATTGTCCATAGCTCAGGCCAGTTCATGTAGAGCTCAAGGGGACTTGCAGTAGATTCTGCTACAGGAAGCAAGCAGGATCAGTGAGCTTTGTGAGAATCATACACCACTCTAGAGGCTGCAGACAGGTGTTTGAGAACAACAAAATGTCCATTAGGGTGAGACATACTTGTACTTACTCACACCTCAATTCCAAACCTGATTCCTCAATTACACAACTGCAATTGCAAAGACCATGGCCAAAATAAGGCACAGGAAGAAAGTCTTAACTTAATTAACCCTTTGTTCTATCCTTATTTAGGTGGCCAAAAGTTGACTTCTTGGCCCTTTCAATGGACAAGAATTACTTACAGTGAAGAATTATCAACTCTGCTTTGAAAAAAGGGCAATCTTGTAAGACAGGACAAGTAAGGAAGTCTCCCAATTTATGGATAGCATTAAGGCATTCAACCAAGAAAATACACAAGCCACTATGGAGAAGTTCTGTAATCCTTTAATAGGGCTAAAATAGACAGTCATCCAGGTAAGAGAAAACAGTTGTTCTTTCTCCAACAAAGTCTTTTTCACCATGACTAGCACCTGATAAATACTCTGGATGCAAAGACAATATTTCTACTGAGAACAAAGCCTGAAAAGAGGGGGGGGCTACAAAGGAACAGCCTGTCCAGACCTGAAATGGTGAAGTGTCAAAAGAAGTCCATCATGTTTAGTGGCATCATCAAAACACTTTCATGCTGCAGAAGCATGCCACACCCTACAGTCACTCTTTTAAATAAACAACCAGATGTCCTTAATAAAGTCTGTGGCATTCAGGATAGTGGAGACCTCTCCACCACCTCTGGAACAGGTAAAGGTGGCATGGATCCCTTTGGTCTTTTACTGATGAAAAAAGGCAGTATTGCTTCTTTGCAAAGTACAGCCTGGGCCTGTTGCAGGATCTCTGAGAACAATGCATGGTCCTTACCTTCTCTTTCTGGGGATGAACCAGATAATTGTAAGACACTGTCATCCAAGACTGTATCTAGAAACTATCCACTGCTATGATTCACCCAGTTGCAGAACCTAAAGAAGTGGCCTCCAACAGGTAGTCCTTTGAGTTAATCCAGACTGAAACTGCTGCACTGAAGGAGTTATCCTTCTAACACAGCTTCTGGGAAGAGTCAGTGGAGATAATACATTTCTTATGCTTGAAGGTCCTAATCATCCATCAGCAGTGGTGCTGGTGGTGGGGATTCTGCTTGGAAAACTGCTTTGGCTTAGAAAAGGAGGAATTTGGAAGTGTCGAAACATTCCATGGGAGTCAAACCTGTTTGCACTCCCCTTTGGAAGTGTTCAACTACATCCATGGAGGCTTGTTAAACAGGAATTCAACCTGGAATGGTGAATCCAGAACGACAATGCTGACTTGCATTCATTCTTAAAAGACAGCTTAAGCCATGCCATTTAGGAAGACCCTTACCTGAGCTTGCTAGTCTAACCACAGCACCAGTACAGTCAAAACTACAGCAAGATATGCAGAAAACGTACTGCTCAAGTCATGGTAAGAGTTTTTCCTAAGAATTCCTTTACTTAAGGTTAAGAGAGGAGGTTCAGAGAGGTCTGCTAGCTTTTCCAGAAGCTGGTCTGAAAGGAAGCACTTACAACAAAAGAGTCAGATTGTTAATGTACCTCTTGTTAATATACCTCAAACAGACAATAAAGCAGTGTGAGTTCTGGGACATATGTTAAATTAAAGGCACCATGGAGGAATCTGCCCCGGAATGTTTACTCTGAATGGCTGTCAGGAGCTTATAAAGATTTATGTTACCTTACAGGAGTTTATAGAGGATATCTGTGACCTTACTGTAGGGGAAACTCAGTTGTAAGGCTATATGATAGGCCAGTTACAACTTTTAAATTAATCCTAAGTAACCAAAGTGAGTTGCCAAGTGTGAATTCACAGCAAACTGCATAACTCAATGAAAAGTAGATAAGTGTTTTACAAAACTGTACAGCTCAGACAAAAGCAGGTCTGCTTAATTTAACAAACAAGAAGGTACACTGTTGCAGTAAAATCTTGTGATATTACGTAGTGTTGGACCAAATAACCGCTGCTAGCCATTTGATAGGTACACAAGTTCACTGCCAAGTTTACAACTGGCCTTCAAAAAGCTTGAATATTGTAATGTCACACTGATATTTCTACTTCCCCAATATATATCAAGATTATCTTTGAAGGGAGTAAATGAATAACTTGGTCTGATTTTAAATGAAAGCATTTTATTCCAGAATTTTGGATGGCTATGCTTAATGTGTCTGTGACTGCTATTTTATTTTCAAATATTTATATTTATTCGACATTTGATTACTGGGGAAGTCTAACTCAGTAAAAAAACAATTTTCAGCAGACTTCCAGGAAGAAAAGCTCAACAATAATAAGACAACAAATTAGACAATTAACAAAACAGCAAGACAGAACAAAGTTCTTACACAGAATATACGTACATAGATGCAAATAATGCAGGTCTAAGTACTTGAGTGTGTAGGCATAAGACTGTACATACATGGGGTAGGTATCCTTGTTCTGAAATATTAGGTTCCTAGATCTGGAGAGAGACATGTATTCAACATTTAGACTTAAAAGCAAAACCAGATAAGATGCTGCTTTACAGACCAGGTACAGGTCACTTAAAAGAACATTTCAGTTCCTAAAGCCCTTCTGAGTAGTCCATATTGTTCAACCATATGGCTTTTAAGGTGTTTTGGGTGACTTATTTGGAGGCAATAGCATACAGGTCTGAATTTACTAATGGGATGTATCATGAAATATAAAACGGCACAGTGATCTCAATGAAGTGACCAGCCAAGACCTTTGGAATAAAATGGGCTGCAGAAATGCTTTGGCTGATGTACAGTGGTTAAAATTAAAACTTCTGTTTATCATTATCCCAAGATTTTTAACAACAGTACCTTTTATGATTTAACAATTCAACAGTTATAACTTGCATCTTTTCAGCAGTTCTCTCATCCTGCTAAACTACAAAGCATGTTACTAATAGTGAGGCCACCACTACTACACTAGATACCACACTACACTTTTGTAGATCTTGTGGCATATTTGTTATTGGTTAGTCAGTGACAAGTTCTCACTTTTTACATAGGAATAAACAGTTGAAAAAAAGCAGTGGTCCTACCACAGACACTTTTGCCCTAACAAATGTAACCCTCATCAGGATAAACAAGTAACAACCACCTTGAATTACAACTTCCTGTGGCCAGCTGGTATTCTACCTGTATTTAATATGGACTGGCATCTAATAAATCTGTCAATTAATCCCTATTAAAGTATAAGCAGATGCTTAAACAAGGTCAAAAATAAGCAGCATGCACTAGAAGTGCTTTCTCAAACACTGCTGTAACATCTTCAAAAAATGTCACAAGATTCAAAATGCAAGATTTCCCCTTGACAAAACTATAGTTTTCTACAGCCAAAAGAACTGGACCCAATGTGCTATGTTGGACAAGCTCCATTATTACTTTCTCCATGACTTACCTATAATACTGGTCAGGTTGCTGAGTTTAAACCTGTATGGCTCAGATGTGCCAGTCTCTTGTAAATTAATACCACTATAGCCTATTATCACACATCAACAGCATATCCACACTGGAGCATTTGTTTAATATACTTGACAGGAATTTAGTTAGCTTTTCCTAGTTTTTGGAAAAAAAACTACCAGCCATGCTGCTTGATCTCCTGGTACTTGAATTTTCATTTTATTTGCTGTAGCAATTAACAAATATGCAGTTATATATGGTGCGTTTCCCCTATGTGTATGGCATGCTTTTATCAAGTCACTGCTTTTTGTGACAAGTCAAAAAAATCTGCAACTGCATTCACAATGGAAAGGTACTCACTTTACTGTTCACTGAAAGTGTTACATTCACAATCTTCCCTTTCAATTTTCTGATATAATTAAACAACACTTAGCTTGATCTCAGAGGTCAAAGGCTGGACTTGGACATGAAATATTTCGGAAAATGCATAAATGGTTTCTGCAATTTTTATAACCACTTGAAACCAAACAGAAAATACCACCAAGACTAGGAACTGTTACCTCCTTCTAATTTTCAGCAAAAGTTCATTTACTCTATGACAAATATGCTTAGTAGCAGCAGAAAAACGGTCTTTCAAATATAAAGTAACAGCAAGTAGCAGCAAAATAATCTCTCTTAGCACCTCGGCTGAAACAGCCTTTACAGAGTAAATAACATGAGAAATACATACCTTTTATATAAAAAAATCAAAATCTAAATCAATTAAATTAACCACTGTTACTATTATGCAATTCATTCATTAAATAAAGGTACTTAAATATTTAAAAAGCCCTTGCATTCAGACAAAACTTTTCCAATGACATTCTTTATTCAACCTTCTCGGTTGTAATGTATTGTATTTCAATATGAAAATTGATTCTTTTTTCTAAGCAAATATTTAATCCTATCTTCACTCAAAAATGTTGAATTCATTTGTTCTGGAACTGATATTTGTAAACAGCTAAAATCTCCCTTGTGTTCCCTATTAAAGTGCTCTGCTACTGGGCTTATACTCTTATTTCTAATATCCCTTACCTGTTCCTTAATTTTTCACCCAGACTTCTTTTACTTTCTTCTATACAAAAACTTATCACAAGGGCATTTAATGGCATACATGATGCCCACACTTTTACAAGTAAAACATCCTTTTGTTTGAAACATCTTGCAATTTATTTTTTCAAATATGTGCTGACATATTGTGCACTTACCACATGGTTCAGATACTAACACTGTTGTACTTTCCACTGGTCTTCTATAGGAACCAGGAACCAAAAAATCTTTTAAACTGCGACCCCATTGATAAGAAAACTTTAACCTTACTTCTGTGAGGGGTGGAACTTCCCTTCTAATTATGTTCCAATAATCTCCTAACAACTTCTAACTTAGCTGAAAATAATGTATACTTTGACACGAAAAATACGGTTTGATTTGAAATAAACTTTTCTGTCTTCCTATATTTTTACCTTGACTTTTGTTCTTGTTTCTATCTCCATCTCTATACATTCTAGTATAACTGTCTAAGACAGTTCCCTCATCATATCCCCTATTAAGGAACATGGCGATTTATTTTTTAGCCTACCTATCAGAATCCTGTGCGTCACTACACAATCTTTTTACTCTCAAAATCTCTCCATAGGGTATACGATTCAAAGTATGTGCTGGATGGCAGCTAGATGCATGCAGCATATGGTTAAGGCTGTTCAAACCTTCTGTATACTTTACTTTTAATTTTTCAATTCATCAGACCATCTACAGTTATATCTAGATCTTGTAGACCATCATATTTAATATGAAACTTATTATCATTCAAATAATTAATAAATTAATGTGCTTCATTTTTACCCCCTTTACAAATTAATATGAGGTCATCTATGAACCTAAAATATCTTTTTACAAAATTCCGTTAAAATTCACTTCTGTATATATGGCTGAATTCCACCAGGCCCATAAGCAAATTTGCATACATTGCGTACAGTTTACCATCAAATTCAAAGACATTACTAACCAAACAAAAAGGCACTAATTCCTTAATATACTGTGTTCTGTGCTTATCTCCCAAGAAATAATCCAATGCTTCCATGCTAAACTCATGTTGTATGCTTGTGTTAAACTAGTAACATCTACCACTAAGAAATACATATCTGGTTCCCACCGTAGTCCTTCTAACATATTTAAAAAGTCAAAAGAATCCTTGATGTAAGATGGTAATTTTGCCACTTCTTTTAATAGAAACTCATGTAAAAAACACCCTAAATTATGGGTAAAATAACCAATAGTTGACACGATAGGGTGTTCGGGGGGATGATACATATTCTTGTATATTTTTGGAACACAATAGAACTTAGCCATTGTACTGTCTTTACTAGAAAATGTATCAGTTCTATCAGTTCTATCTGATTTGGTAAAGCAATTTAAATGTACTGCTTTACTTAACAGTTGTTCATACTCTTTTATAGCTTGAAGGTAAACCTCTTTGTTTACCCTACAATAAATATCTTCACTACCTAAATGTTTCATACAGGTCAAAATAATCAGTAGATTTCATAATCACTAGTTTACCCCCCTTGTCTGAAGGTTTAAACACAATCTGATTATTTTCACTCAACTGTTTTAATTTAAACCATTCCTTTTTAGATAAATACCTTCTTTTCTTTATTAAGGTATTTAATTTAACAGCTCCTTTTCCAATACTAAATTAAATGCAGTGTGAAAACAATGAATACACTCATTTCTAAATGGTGGCATACATGTACTTTTAGAAAGAATTTTAGTGGTATCCAATTTACTATAAGCATTATTGTCCATATCGGACTCACATGAATAATAACTGTTGTTGGCTGAAGAATCAGTTACATAGTAGGACAAATTGTTTTCCGCATTTTCCATACTGAAAAAATACTCTTACATACATTTTGCGTATGAGCTTAAACACATCACATTTTAACTCGTATGGCATCGGTAAAACTGAGGGAATAAATTTTAAACCCCTCTGTAATACATACATTTCGGTTTCATCTAGTATATAACCTGATAAATTAACAACATAAGTCTCTTTCATTAACTTGTACTTTACTAATTTTAATATTAATTAAAATTTAAATATTTTAATTAAAAATTAAAACATTAATTGTAATTTATTTAACCTAGACTTGCTCATATGACTTCAGTTTTGAAGGCTAATTAGTATATATATATATATTTTTCAGTTGTATTTTAATTCAGACCTGTTCTGAAGGCCTATATAGAGTACTGCTATTTTAAAGGTTGCCTCTTTTTTCTGTTGTACACCTTATCAATTATGGGATTCTGCATTTTTTTAATTTACCTGTATACTTTACTAGTGGGGATTCATGAATGCAGAAGTAATCATACAAGTGCCAGGAGGTGTGAGCACTGTACGTGTGTAAGTGCAAGCCAGTGTACCCTGTGATAACCGGCGTTCTAGCTAGGATACTTTGTCTGCCTTGTATTCATACTGACTTCTCACTCGTGATGTAAGAGTGGGTAAAGAGACCAGTAAGAGAAAGAATAAATTTGTTTACAACACAGTAAGCAGATCTGCCACACACAGCAGTATCCAAACTGGTTTTCATAAGTATATCACATATTCTTTACTGCATAATATATTCTACTTATAAAGTCTAAGAAGGACTCTCTATGATCAAGGCTGAATTTAATCTTTGGATAAAGAGCATGGTATTGTAATCTATATTAACTACTGAGGGCATAACTAAGGGTAGAGAGCAAAAACACTGTAGGTCTGTCAGCACAATATTTAAGAAATCTCATCTCCAGTTGGATTCCACATGATTTGTTTCAAATTATTTTGATGAACACAGCCAATTAATATACTGATATATTCTGATGCTAACTAATTTACCCAATCAATGTCTGGGTAAATACCCCCTTGATGACAGTATTTCACTTTTTAATCAGTTTAGTCAAGAAATCCTCATGTTCTGTAGGAGGCGGACAGTATACAGAAGATTCCTAAGATATACTTAACAAATGGTATTCGTTACTTCCCCTGCAATTTTTGCTTCCACTATGATTCACAGAGATCCAACTCAAAGGGGACTCACTCTATCAAATTCCACTCATCGGAAAGTCAACCAAACCAAAAACAAATCCCTTATGTGGGGAAAAGCCCCATCCTCCACCTCCCGAACTTACAAATACCAACTCCAATGTTGCAAAAGTGCGAAGAAAATGGAAATGTCTACAACAATAGAATCACAGCCAGAGGTCATTTAGAAACCCTAGAGGCAGTGCTTTTCTATGGAAAAACAGAAATTGGAGAATTTAACATCTGAGAGTTAAACTTAATGGGATGAGTCCTCCTCCAGTAAGACCTCAGTGAGGTATAAGGAATCAGCAATTGCTAGATCTGGATTATATTCCAGGCTTCTGGCATTCAGGTATTCTTTTATAAGCATTAATCCACTGTTCTCCTATGTGATCAGATCTGCAACATTGAAAGAAGGTACACTCTGAAGGTGTTTTCTGCACTTTACTTATTCAAATTATGGCTAGGTTAAGTTTTTGAAAACAAACTAAATAATGTCTCCTTTTGCCTCTTCTAGATATTATCAATATTGTGGTTCCGTCAAATTTTTATGTACTTCCCATATATATTTTTATATCTTGCCAATATGTACTCATGTCACAAAGTTATGGCACAGTCATGCTCTAGATGCTGTGGAGGCACTAAAATGTAAAAAAAAGATGATGCAAGAAAAGAAAAAAAAATCATAATGCAACACAGTATACACCATCCTGGTGGCACAGAAGAATGAATGAAGCCCAAACTATTGCCCAGACGTATAGACTATTAGCTTCTCAGCATACCTCTCAACCTGGAAACATCAAAAATCTAGACAAGGCCCATACAAAAAAAGGTACACATCTGTACACTGATTAACATAAAATTTGCATACATAATTACATAACCATACCCACTACAATGGAATTGTGGGGCACCAACTTTTAAAAGCAAACTGAAGAACAGACAAAGTACAGTTGTGTACCTACCATAAATGTAGATGTTAGAGTGTATTCACTGTTGCAGTCATTACACTTGGGTTATCCTGCTGGCAGGCGACCCGTAGTCGGCCCGAGTTCCAAAGTCTTGATCTGGCATCGGTTGCTGTCGCCTCTTCCCTGATGTCAGTGCGCCAGGGGTATAAAAGTTGCAACCGACACCATTTTCTTCAGTTTTTCTTGTCCCAGATGTCAGGTGCACCCAGATATGAAGGCTGTAAAGATTAAAAAATATGCCAAACAACCATGCATATATCAATAAAAACATTTTCTTCTCCTAAAAGCAAATACACCACATAGGCCGTATAGAGTTGAGAAGTACAGAATAGTCCCAGCAAAGAGGGGGATGGTGGGTGGGTAACCAGGACTGCAACAGTGAATACACTCTAACATCTACATTTATGGTAGGTACACAACTGTACTATGTTCATCGTGTTTCATTGTTGCAGTCATTACACTTGGGTAGAATCCCAAAGCTGAGGTAGAGTGGCTGGGTCTAGATTGGATTAGGTGAGGCTAACAAGCCCTGCAGAACTGCAGTGGTAAAGCCTGCTCTGGATTTGGAGTAGAGAGGTAGGTGGTAGTGCTTGGTAAAAGTGTGCACTGAGCTCCAGGTTGCAGCTTCTAATATGTCTTTGGTTGGTCAGCTACTGAGGAAAGCTGCTGAAGTGGCTGCTGCTCTGGTAGAATGAGGCCTAATGCCCTTACGCAGAGATTTGCCATGTTGTGCATAACAGAAGTGGATGCAGTGTCCTATCCATTTGGAGACTGTCTGATTTGTAATAGGTTTTCCTTGTGATCCTGCAGCATATGCTACAAACAGTTGCTCAGCTTTTCTGAAAGCTTTTGTTTGGTCCAAGTAAAATAGTAGCTGCCTGTGTATATCAAAAGAGTGCAGACGTCTTTCCTCTTTATTCTGGGGATTTGGGTAGAAAGTAGGCAAATGAATAGTTTGGTTTAAGGCCACACTGGAGACCACTTTTGGCATGAATGTTGGGTTTGCCCTTAGAGAAACCCTGTCCTGGTGAAAAATGAGGAAAGGTTCCACAGCCATCAATGCCTGTAACTCTTCTTACTGAAGTTATTGCCAAGAGCAGAGCAGTTTTCCATGACAAGAATTTTAGATCAGTTGTGCTGGCTGTTTCAAAAGGAGGCAGTGTTAGTTTTTCTAAAATAAAATTGAGGTCCCAAGTAGGTACTGGTGCTCTCCTAGGGGGTCTTATATTCTTTTCCCCTCTGAGGTACTGTCGTAGTAGAGGATGTGAAAAAATAGGAGGATCCGTATTGTAATGAGCTGAAATGGCAGAGGCATGGATTTTAATAGAAGAAAAAGATAGGCTTTTGTCCAACATCTCAGTCAGGTATTGTAAAATCTGAGGCATATTAGGGACCAGTGGGTCGAGCCCTTGTGCCTGGTTCCAAGCACAGAATCTCTTCCAATTTCCTAGTGCTGGGTCTCCTGGCTTCCAAAATTACATCTAAAATTACATCCATAACAGCTTTAGAGACAGGTGCAGTCTGAGTGGTTGCATAATCTGCCATGCTGTTAGGTTTAAGGTTCTGAGTTGACTGTGCAGAATCTGATTGTTTTGCTGTGTCAGAAGATGGATTTGAGGTAGAGACCAAGGCGGGCCTTGGGACAAAATTTTTAGGATTGGGGACCAGTGCTGGCGTGGCCAGTCTGGTGCAATCAGGATCATTTTTGGCCTCTCTTGTCTGACTTTTAGAAGCACCTTGGTGAGAAGAGGCATCGGAGGGAAGGCATAGACTGTCAGGTTTTTCCAGTTGAGAGATAGAGCATCCACTTTCCATGCTTGAGAGTGATAAGTCCTTGTGCAAAATTTTTGTAATTGGCAATTGTGAGGGGAGGCAAATAGATCATTCCCTTGTTATCATGTTGAACACTTGTGGATTTAGTTTCCATTCGTGAGGATCCATGAGATTTCTGCTTAGTTCTTCTGCCAGTGTATTTTTTGTTCCTGGCAGGAATTGTGCTTGCAGATGTACCTGGTAAGTCAGTGCTGTGTTCCACAAAGTCATGGCTCGTCTGCATAGGGTGTAGGAAAGTGTGCCCCCTTGCTTGTTTATGTACCACATAACTGTGGTGTTGTCAGTCTTTATTAATAATTGTCCTGGATGTATTAGGTCCTTGAAGGCCGTTAGGTCATTCTGTACAGCTAGCATCTCTTTTGAATTGATGTGAAGATGCATTTGTTCCTTGGGCCACGTGCCCTGAATACATTTTCCTGCCATATGTGCTCCCGAAGCATAATCCGATGCATCCGTTGTCATTGTCTGCCTGGCTGTGGGTAAGGTGAAAGGCTGTCCCTTGTTGTGGTGACAGGCCTGGGACCACTATCGAAACTCCTGTTGTAGGCAGGGAATCAAGGTTATGATTGTCTCTAGGCTGTGACAATGCTGAGTCCAAACACTTTTTAGATACCATTGTAGTTTCCTCATAAGCAGTTTGGCATATGGAATTAGTAGAATGCAAGATGCCATGAAATCCAGGGCCTGCAGAATTTTTCTTGCAGGGAGCTGGGTCTTTGTTGCCATCATTTGAAAGTAATGAGTCAGTTGCCTTGGTTTGTCTGGCGTAAGATAAGCCATCTGGGTAGTTGTATTTAAGCTTGCACCCAGGAATATTATCTCTTGAGAGGCCACTAGTTTTGATTTATTTTCGATTACTGTGTATCCTAGGCAAATTAGTAATCTTTTTACAAACTCCAGGTGCTTTAAAAGAATGTCCTTGCTCTCTGCTTGAATAAGGCAGTCATCCAAGTAGGGATATATTTGAATTCCTTTTTGTCTGCAAAATGTAATTACTGGTGCCAGGCATTTTGTGAAGACCCTGAGCGCAGTAGATATGCCAAAAGGCAGTGCAAAGAATTGATAATGCATTCAGCCTGCTATAAATCTGAGGTATCTTCTGCACGACTGTCTGATTGGGACATGCAGGTATGCCTCCTTGAGATCCAAATTAACTAGCCAAGCCTCTTTGCCCAGCATGGGCAGGAGTTGTTGTAGTGTTAACATTTTGAATTTTGGAACATCCAGGAAAGTATTTAGGATTGACAGGTCCAGTATTGGTCTCCATGCTTTGTCCTTTCGGGGTACTAGGAAAAGTTGTGAGTAAAATCCTTGGCCCTGTTCTTCTTGTGGAACACTTTGAATAGCTCCCATATCCATAAGAGCTGCAATCTGTTTTTGTGCCTCTGCCCATTGGTTTTGTGGCAGGTTTGGCATACCTTTTGGTTTTGGAAGCGTGTGAAAGTGGAACCTCTACCCTTGTGAAACTATATTCAACACCCATTGGTCTTGGGTGATCATGTGCCAATTTTTTGTGAAATGTGCTAGCTTCCCCCCCAGGGGTACTGTCAACTGGTAAGAGCTTGGCATTTGCAGAGGGAAGTCATTATGACTGTTTCCTATAAGGTTGTGATTTGTCTTCTCCTCCTTTGGGGGCTGAAGCACCCCTTTGTTTAGGTCTGTAGGAGCCTTGGGGCTGAGATCTGCCTCTTGGGCATCTGCATCTGCCTTTTTGTGGCCTGTCTGACACTGGAAAGGACCAATTTTTTGAAGGCCAGTTCCTGCTAAATCTAGGTGGCTGAACCTGTAAGAAATCTTTCACAGTTTGCATTGACTTTGCTTTATCCTCCATTTTCTTTAAAACCTCTTCTGCCTTAACACCAAAGTATCATGCTGTAGTGGAGCATCCAATAATTTTATTTTAACATGGTCAGGTAAACTTTGTTCTTTCAACCAAGCATGTCTACGAATAACTGAGCCTGTAACTGCGGCTCTACAAGAAGCCTCTAATGAATCAAAAAGTACAGTTTTGCACCTACCATAAATGTAGATGTTCGAGTGTTCACACTGCTGCAGTCATCACACTTGGGTTATCTGCCATCAGGCGGTCCCGCAGTCGGCCCAAGTTCCAAAGTCTTGGTCCGGCGTCGGTTGCTGTCGCTTCTTCCCTGACGTCAGTGCGACAGGGGTTTAAAAGAGGCAGCCGACGCCATTTTCTTCAGTTTTTCTTGCCCCAGATGTCAGGTGCCCCCAAACAGGAAGGCAATACATAATCCTAAGTAAATTACATAAGTAGAAAACAATAGCTACAGCTGTAAGCAAATACACCATATAGAAATACACCTTAGAGATTGTATAAAAGTACAGTTTTGTACCTACCATAAATGTAGATGTTGTCCCAGTCGGCCCGATACCAAAGTATATGGTACAAATGCGCATGACCCGCGCCATATATCTCAGTTTTTCTTGCCCCAGATGTCAGAAGACCTAAAAAGATAAGCTAAAACCAAAAACACCACACACTCCTGCACCAAATATATATACAATATATACACCAGCCCTAGATTTAGAGTCTGAACTCCAAGTAGCTGCCTCCAAAATATCCTTAGTTGCCACCTCCCTAAAAATGCTTTGAAGTGCAGTAGCCCTAGTGGAATGAGGCCTAATCCCAGCTGGAATCTCCTTGCCATGATGGGAATAACAAAATGCAATGCCACTTAGAAATAGTTTGTTTTGACACAGGCTTGCCCTGAGAACTCAAACCACTTTAGGCATAAAGGAAGGAA
The DNA here is from genome assembly GCF_019279795.1 of Protopterus annectens. Taxonomy (NCBI): domain Eukaryota; kingdom Metazoa; phylum Chordata; order Ceratodontiformes; family Protopteridae; genus Protopterus; species Protopterus annectens. Next base: position 268,444,555 of record NC_056737.1, read on the forward strand.
TAGGGCCTGCAATTCAGATACCCTTCTTGCAGATGTAATGGCTAACAAAAAGCAGTCTTCCATGACAAATATTTCAATTCACCTCTAAGAAATTGCTTGAACAAAGGATGCATGAATCTTAATGGAAGAGAAAGACAAACCTTTGTCCAATAACTCAGTAAGATATTGAATTTTCTTGTACTAGGTCTTCTGGCTTCCATAATCACATTCAAAACTTGCTGAGGAAGCTGAGACCTGCTATGGTTCAAAACAGAATATGCCAAGCTGTTAGATGAAGAGAGTGAAGCTTGACATTGAGCAGATGGAGCTATTAAAATCATCCTTGAAGAGCATCCACTTTCCAGGCTGTGTGATGAAACCTTTTAGGTAAAAACTTTGGCAGCTGGTGGTTTAGTGAGTTCCCCATGACACTGTCAATGTGTTTGTTGATGTACCACATGACAGTTGTGTTGTCTGTTAGAATCAAGACTGCTAACATCTCCTTCATGTTGATATGTAGATGCTGCAGTCTGGCAGGCCACTTGTCTTGTATCCACTTTCCATTCAGATGAGCTCCCAAGCTGTGTCTGAGGCATCTGTCGTTAGAATCTGACTCGCCTCTGGCCAGGTCACAGAGAGTCCCTTGTTTAGGTGACATTCAGTTTGGCATTGGGAAGTACCAGAATACAAGATGCCATGAACCTAAGGCTTGAAGGACTGTCCTTGCAGTCAGCCGGACTGATGAGATAGTTGATGGAAGTAAAGAAAGATTCGCTATCACATATTCCAAATGCTGAAGAAGCACGTCCCTTCCTTGAGCCAGAATCAGGCAATCATCCAAATAAGGATAGATTTGTATCAAATTAGTCTGATAGGAACATGAAGGTAAGCTTCCTTGAGATCCAAAGTTACCATCCAGTGATCTTTGCCCAGCAGAGGTAGAAGCTGTTAACGTCAACATTTTGAACGAATAAAATCCTAGGCCCTTTCTGGCACAGGACCGGCTGAAGCAACAGAGAAATTTGTGTGTGCCTCTTTCCTTTGTTGCAGCTGAAAAGGCAGGTCATTGTGTCTGTTTACGAAAGGACTGACCCCTGCCCTCACCAGAAGACTGAGCAGGTGAACTCCTGTTCTAGGGCCTAAAAGAACCTTGAGCTCTGCCTCTACACGCCTAGAGACCCCTAGATAGATTGGGGGAATCATGCAGGATATATGTCCACCTTGGGCCAATTTCTACTAAACCAAACAACACATCAGATTGTAAAGGAGCATCTAAAAGCAACTCTTTACACTCAATACCTTTCCAAAGCATCTACCTTAGACTTTAATTGTGAAAGGAGATAATTTTGGTATTTCAACATGTGAAACTGACAATTCAAAGCTCTCATGGCAAAAGGAAAAAAAGTATACACTTTTTTTCCCCATCATCCAAAGCTAGCCCTCCTTTCTTATCTGGAGGATTTTTTTTTACAGACACAAGAACACCTTTAGCTTTGTGAAACAGTTTCTGGTCTGGGTCTGCCCTAGGAGGACTAAAAAGATATAGCTTCAGGCAGGCCTATAATATATATCCGGTTTAACTGGGAGCAGAGCCTTTTCCTGAATCAGAAATCCTGACCTTCCCATTTAAAATGCTCCCCTCATGAAATGAAGAGTCTCTTAAAAAAAAAAAAATCCTCAGGAGGAGAAGCAGAAGGTAGAATCATACTGCTCAAAACTCCCAAGCTCAGGTTCCACCCTGGGCCTCTATCAGGGGGGGCATAGAACCTCTATCATTGTAAATCAAATCTTCTGCCATCTTAAGCATATGCTTCTTAGGTACAGACCCTGAAGAACTAGGGATAACTCCTGAAAAAACCTGGCCTGCCCCTGGGAGAGAGAAAATGGAAACCTGAGAGGTCACATCTTGCAGTAATAAAGTCTCCTGGGATTCCAAAAAAAATTTCTCTGAACCCTGGCTCCAAGGTATACACAAGGTATGGTAATCCCTATAGGTAGGACAGCGGACTACCCAAGTGTTAGGACTGCAGCAATGTGGTATGAAGAACATCAGGGAGGTATAGATAAAACCCAGGTAAGAAGAGGGGAAGGTGGGAGGGTAACCTGGACTGCAGCAGTGTGAACACTCGAACAACTACATTTATGGTAGGTACAAAACTGTACTATGTTCGTGTTACACTGCTGCAGTCATCACACTTGGGTTGAATCCCAAAGCTAAGGCTGGGCGGTTGGTACTAAACAGGGTTTGGAGAAGTTAGTAGGCCCTGAAAAACTGCAGTGGCAAAGCCAGCTCTGGTTTTTTAGTATAGAGGTAAGTGGTAGTGCTTGGTGAAGGTGTGCACTGAACTCCAAGTTGCAGCTTCCAAAATATCCTTGGTTGGTACCCCTCTGAGGAAGGCTGCTGATGTTGCTGTAGCCCTGGTGGAATGAGGCCCAATGTTACCAGGTACAGGTTTCCCATGGTGTGTGTAGCAGAAACGGATACAATGTCCTATCCATTTTGAAATGGTCTGTTTTGATATAGGCTTTCCTTGAGATCCTGCAGCATAGGATACAAAGAGCTGGTCAGATTTTCTGAAAACCTTTGTTTTATCCAAGTAGAAACGTAATTGCCCGTGAATGTCCAAGGAGTGTAGGAGCCTTTCCCCTTTATTCTGGGGGTTTGGATAAAAGGTGAGTAAATGAATGGTTTGGTTTAGAGCTACACTGGATACTACCTTTGGCATAAAGGAAGGGTTAGTTCATAAAGAGACTCTGTCTTGATAAAAAATTATGAAAGGCTCCACTGCCATTAGGGCCTGTAGCTCTGAGACTCTTCGTGCTGAAGTTATTGCTAGCAGCAGGGCAGTTTTCCATGATAAAAATTGTAAATCAGCTGAAAAAGCTGGCTTGAAGGGCAGTAGTGTAAGTTTTTCCAAAACAAAATTAAGGTCCAAAGTTGGTGTTGGTGCTCTTCGGGGCGGTCTTATGTTCTCAGCCCCTCTGAGGTACTGTCTTAATAATGGATGTGAAAAAATAGGAGGATCCATGTTGTAATGAGCTGAAATAGCTGAAGCGTGGATCTTTATAGATGAAAAGGAAAGGCCTTTGTGCAACATCTCAGTTAAATATTGCAGAATCTGAGGAATATTTGGGGCAAGAGGATTTAGGCCTTTAGCCTGGTTCCAGGCGCAGAATCTTTTCCATTTGTCTGAGTAGGTTTTCCTGGTGCTGGGTCTCCTGGCCTCCAGAATGACATCCATAACAACTGTAGAGAGAAGTGTTGACTGGTTGTTTAGATAATCTGCCATGCAGCCAGATTTAAAGTCTTGAGCTGGCTGTGTAAAATCTGACTGTTTTGCCGAGTCAGCAGGTGAGGAATTTGAGGTAAAATCCATGGTGGGCCTTGAGCCATGTTCCTTAATATTGGATACCAGTGCTGGCATGGCCAGTCTGGAAGATTGAGCATCATTTGTGGCCTTTCTAATCTGGCTTTTAGCAGCACCTTTGCCAGAAGAGGCAGTGGAGGAAAGGCATACACTGTTAGTGTTTTCCAACTGAATGAGAGGGCGTCCACTTTCCAAGCTAGTGTGTGGTATGTCCTTGTGTAAAACTTTCACAGTTGGTAGTTTTGGGGGGAGGCAAACAGATCTATCTCTGGGTTCCCCCATTTTTGAGTTATCATTGTGAATACTTATAGGTCTAGTTTCCACTCATGAGGATCCATGATATTTCTGCTTAGTTCGTCTGCCAATGTATTTTTCTTTCCTGGCAGGAATTGTGCTTGTAGTTGAACTTGGTAGGTCAGTGCTGTGTTCCACAATGTCATTGCTTGCCTGCATAGGGGGTAATAATGTGTGCCCCCTTGTTTGTTTATGTACCACATCACTGTGGTGTTGTCCATCTTTATTAGAAGTTGTCCTGGATGTAGGAGGTCCTTGAAAGCTGTTAGGGCATTTTGTACAGCTAGCATCTCTTTTTGATTGATGTGGAGATGCATTTGATATGCAGACCATTTGCCCTGAATACACTGTCCTGCCATGTGTGCTCCCCAGGTGTAATCCGATCTGCAGACCATTTGCCCTGAATACACTGTCCTGCCATGTGTGCTCCCCAGGTGTAATCCGATGCATCTGTTGTCATTGTTTGCCTGGCTAGGGGCAAGGTGAAAGGCTGACCCTTGTTGAGGTGACATGCCTGAGTCCACCACAGAAACTCCTGTTGAATGCAGGGAATTAGTGGTATTATTGTTTCCAAGCTGTGGCTGTGTTGAGTCCATATGCTTTTCAGGTACCATTGTAATTTCCTCATATGCAGTTTGGCATATGGTATTAGTAGTATGCAAGATGCCATGAATCCCAAGGCCTGCAGAATTTTTCTTGCAGGGAGTTGGGTCTTTGTTGCCATCATTTTGAAGTATTGAGTCAGTTGTCCTTGCTTGTCTGGCATGAGATAAGCCATCTGGGCTGTTGTATTTAAGCTGGCACCCAGGAATATTATGTCTTGTGAGGGCACTAGTTTTGACTTCTTTTCGTCTACTGTGTACCCTAGGTAACTTAGTAGGTTTTTTTACAAACATCAGATGTTTTTAAAGAATGTACTTGCTGTCTGCTTGAATAAGGCAGTCGTCCAGGTATGGATATATTTGGATCCTCTTTGTCTGCAGTATGCAATTACTTGTGCCAGGCATTTTGTGAAGACCCTGGGCACAGCAGCTAAGCCAAAGGGCAGTGCAGAGAATTGGTAATGAGTTGTACCTGCTATAAATTGGAGGTATCTTCTGCAATTTTGTCTGATAAGGACATGCAGGTATGCCTCCTTGAGGTCCAACGTTACTAGCGAAGCCTTCTTGCCTAGCATGGGAAGAAGTTGCTGTAGTGTGAGCATCTTGAATTTGGGTACTTCCAGGTATGTGTTTAGAATTGAGAGGTCCAGAATGGGTCTCCAGGCTTTGTCTTTTCGGGGAACCAGAAAGAGTCTTGAGTAAACTCCTTGTCCTTGCTCCAGTGTAGGAACCTGTTGAATGGCTCTCATGGCCATGAGAGCTGTAATTTGTCTTTGAGCCTCTGCCCATTGATTTGATGGCAGGTCTGGCATTCCTTTTATCCTTGGTAAAGTGTGAAAGTGGAACCTGTATTCCTGAGTTACAATATTTAGGACCCATTTGTCTTTTTGTGATGATGTACCAATTGTCTGCAAAAAGTGCAAGTTTTCCTCCCAAGGGAGCTGCCAAGAGTGATTTGCTTGGCAGTCTGAGGGGTAAGTCATTGTGATTGTCTTCTGATAGTTTGAGACCTGTCTTCTCCTCCTTTCTGGGTTGTGGCACCCCATTGTCGTGGCTTGTAAGAGCCTTGTGGCTGACCTCTGCCCCTTGGGCGTCTGTATTTGCCCCTCTGTGATCTGTCAGAAGTTGGAAAGGACCAGTTTTTGGTTGGCCAATTTCTGCTGAAACGAGGGGGTTGAACCTGTAAAAAAATCCTTGACCGTCTGGATAGATTTTGCATTATCCTCCATTTTCTTTAAAAACCTCTTCTGCTTTCACACCAAATAAAACATCCTGCTGTAAGGGTGCATCCAATAACTTTGCTTCAACATGATCAGGTAAAGTTTGTTCTTTTAACCAAGCATGCCTACAAATGACAGACCCTGTTACAGCTGCTCTGCAAGAAGCTTCCAATGAATCAAATCCACATTGCAAAGTATGTTTTCCCACTTGTTCTGCTGCATGCAACAAGTCTTGCATTTCCTTGTATCAGGCTGTTCTGTATGTGTGCTCATTTTTTGTTTTAATTGAGACATCAAATATTGTTGATATTTCAGCATGTGAAACTGGCAATTTAAGGCCCTCATAGCTAGAGTAGCTGAGGTATATACTTTATTTCCCTATCTGTCTAGTGCTCTAGAATCCCTTTGAGACAGTGCAGGATTTTTAGCAATACAGGCCTTAACCCGTTTGGGACCCTGTGAAATGGTTTCTGGGTCAGCAACAGGGCTTTTATATAGGAATTTATGTGAGTCAGGGACTCTGTAGTATCTGTCTGGTTTGGCTGGTGCAGGAGGTAATGAATCTGGGTTAAGGCTAGATTCTGAATAAACATCATCCACAATGTCTAATACAGGTGGAATAGCAAGGGGTCTGTGCTGGGGTAGTAAGAGGAACTATCGGAGCCTTTTCTTAGAATCATAGTAATCCTGGCCTTCCCAGTGGAAATGTTCCCTCATGGTATGTAAAGTTTCCCCAAAAGAGTAGTCTTCTGTGGGAGATGCTGAAGGAATAGACTCTTCAGCATCAGAGTCTTCATAAAGGGGAAAAGAGTACTCCTGTTCCTCAGAAGAATCTGAGGAAATGGAAACCTGGTCAGAGGAAGCGTAGTCCTCCTCTTGTCAAGGCCTTTTGTCAGGTGGGGGATGGGAACCCCTGATTAGGGTAATTAAGTCTTCGGCCATCTTAAGCATCTGTTTCTTAGGCATGGGGCCTTGCACTGGAGACTGCTGTACAGGCTTCCTTACTTTTAATGGAGTTTTCAGTTTTGCATAAGATTTAATAGTAAGTGTAGTCAGTCTGAAGACACCTTCAGCAAATGACGGCCTTTCAACTGCACCGGAATCCCCTTCGGCCATGGAGTCGGAAGGGCCTAAAGATAAAGGCTCTGGAGGCCCTGCAATCTCCCTTGGGAGTCGGATGAAGGCTGGGGTTATAAATCAGCGGTCGTCAGGGGCTGCGTAGGCGCTTCACTGAAAACCGGAGAACCGGCAACTGGCCTAGCAGAGGCCTGTGTGTCTGGTTTGGGTCTCGGCTGCCTGTCCTCATCTTTGTGCTTTTTATGCATCCCGGTCGTCGGCTCCGACAGCATGGTATAATTAAATTTTCTACCAAAATAATGTCGGGCGAAATCAAACCAACGTTTAATAGTTTGTTTATTAAACCTAGCACAAAAGCGACAACCTGTGACTTCGTTGTCTGGGCCTAGGCAAGGGATACAATAAGAATGAAAATCCTTATGAGAATTTGCTTCCCACAAGAAATGCAATTATTAACTTTTTCTGACATCGGACTGAGGCAAGAAAAGGTTCCCCAATGGGATACTTAGCTTTATTGAAGACTTCGGTCTGAAATTCGATTTGAAAATCTCAGGAGTGGCCGACCGGCACTTGCGAACGGCTTCTGATTCAGGCACCGCGCGGCAAGAAAGAATGAAGAAAATGGCATCTGCTGCCTCTTTTATACCCCTGTCGCACTGACGTCAGGGAAGAAGCGACAACAACCGACGCCGGACCAAGACTTTGGAACTCGGGCCGACTGCGAGACCGCCTGAAGGCAGATAACCCAAGTGCGATGACTGCAGCAGTGTAACACAATGAACATCCACATTGCAGAGTACGCGTTGCCACTTGTTCAACTGCATGCAATAAATCCTGCATTTCTTTACAGTCAGGACCTTCTATATTTGTAACCATTTTTTGCTTTAACAATGACATGAGATACTGCTGATAGTTAAGCATGTTTAACTGACAATTTAAAGCTCTTACAGCTAAAGTAGCAGAAGTGTAAACTTTTTCCCCCATCTGACCAGAGCTCTGGAATCCCTATCTGAGGGGACAGGATTTTTGGCAGTGGAAGCTTTAACCCCTTTAGGACCCTGAGAAATAGTTTCTGGGTCTGCAGCGGGGTTTTTTGTAAAGAAATATATGAGAGTCAGGGACCCTATAGTACCTGTCTGGCTTTACGGGTGCAGGGGGTAAAGAATCTGGAGACAGACTGGATTCAGAAAAAACATCATCAACAATATCAAGCACAGGGGGGATAGCCAAAGGCCTGTGCTGAGGCAATAGAAGGAAATCTCTTAGCCTCTTCTTGTATTCTGAGTAATCCTGGCTCTCCCAATGGAAATGCTCCCCCATGGTGTGCAAGGTTTCCCCAAAAGAGTAATCCTCAGGCAGTGAGGCTGAAGGAATGGACTCTTGAGCATCAGAGTCCTCATAGGGAGGGAGAGAATAGTCCTGGTCAGAAGAAGAATCAAAAGAAACACAAACTTGTCTTTGCTTTGGCTCATTAGCAGCAGTACAAAGAAAGGACAGTTTTGTACCTACCATAAATGTAGATGTTCGAGTGCTCATACAGCTGCAGTCATTACAGATTGGGTTATCCTTGGGTAGGTACCCCCCTGAGGAAAGCTGCAGAGGTAGCTGTGGCCCTGGTGGAGTGGGATCTGATGCATGTAGGCACAGTTTTTCCATGAAATGAGTAACAAAAGCATATGCAGTGGGCTATCCATTTTGAAACTGTCTGTTTGGAAATAGCCTTTCCTTGAGAACCTGTAGCATAGGACACAAAGAGTTGCTCGGATTTCCTGAACGGCTTTGTCCTGTCCAAATAATAACGAAGTTGTCTGTGAATGTCCAAGGAATGTAGTAGTCTTTCTCCTTTGTTTTGTGGATTTGGATAAAAGGTAAGTGGATAGTCTGATTCAAAGCTACACTGGTTACTACCTTTGGCATAAAGGTAGGGTTGGTTCGTAAGGAAACTCTGTCCTGATGGAAAATGATGAATGGTTGCACAGCCATGAGGGCCTGTAGCTCCGAAACCCTGCGTGCTGAGGTGATAGCCAGTAGAAAGGCTGTTTTCCTTGACAAGTACTGTAGTTCTGTTGAAGAAGCTGGCTCAAAGGGAGGAAGGGTCGCTTTTCCAATACGAAGTTGAGGTCCCAAGCAGGGACTGGTGGTTTCCTTGGGGGTTTTATACTTTTTGCCCCTCTGAGGAACTGCCTTAAGAGAGGATGTGAGAATAAAGGAGGATCTGTGTTGTATTGTGCAGAAATGGCTGAAGCGTGGATCTTGATGGAGGAGAAGGAAAGTCCAGTATTTAACATCTCAGCTAGGTACTGTAAAATTTGAGGTATATTTATTACCCAAGGATTCTGGCCCTTTTCTTGATTCCAGGCACAAAAACGTTTCCATTTGGCAGAGTAGGCTTTTCTAGTAGAAGGTCTTCTGGCCTCCAAGAGGACATCCTGCACCTCCTTGGAGAGGAGAGTCTGTTGGGAAATCAAGGGATTCTTCATGCAGCTAGATTTAGGGTTTTGAGCTGGCTGTGAAGGGTTTTGTAGTTGTGCTGGGACAACAGAAGAGGGACCAGAGGTAGGATGCATGGTGGGGAATGTGCCAGGCTCTTCAGGAGCGGATACCAGTGTTGTCTTGGCCAGTCTGGAGCAATGAGAATCATTTGCGGCCTCTCTGCTTTGGCTTTTAATAGAACTTTGGGCAGCAGAGGAAGAGGCGGGAAGGCATAAACTGTTAATGGTGTCCAATTGAAAGAGAGTGCGTCCACTTTCCAGGCCTGTGGATGATAGGTCCTTGAACAAAACTTTTTCAACTGGTAATTTCTGTGGGTAGCAAAGAGATCTATGTCTGGCTGTCCCCATGCCTGAGTTATCTTTGTGAAAACTTGAGGATGCAACTTCCATTCGTGTGGATCTGTCATATTTCATTTCTGCTTAGGTTGGCTGCCAGTGTGTTTTCCTTCCCTGGCAGGAATTGTGCCTGTAGCTGGATTTGCAATTCCAGCTCTGTGTTCCATAGGGTCATGGCTTGCCTGCACAGGGGGTATGAATGAGTTCCCCCCTGTTTGTTTATGTACCACATCACTGTGGTGTTGTCTGTCCTTATCAATAGCTGCTCTGGATGCAGTAGGTCTTTGAAGGTCATAATAGCATTTTGCACGGCTAGCATTTCCTTTTGGTTGATGTGCAGGTGCTTCTCTTTTTGGGACCATTTTTCCTGAATGCATTGATCTGTCATGTGTGCTCCCCAGGCGTAGCCTGAGGCATCTGTTGTGATGATCTGAGTTGCATGAGGTACACAGAAAGGGAGACCTGTGTTTCTTTGGCATGCTTGAGCCCACCACAAAAATTCCTTTTGAAGGCATGGAATGAGTGGTATAATTGTTTCCAAGCTGTGGCTGTGTTGAGACCATAGGTTTTTTAGGTACCATTGAAGTTTTCTCATATGCAGCTTTGCACATGGGATTAGTAGGATGCAAGATGCCATGAATCCCAGAGCCTGCAGGATTTTCCTTGCAGTTAGCCTAGTGAAAGTTGCCATTTTGCTGAAGCATTGAGACAGTTGCCCTTGTTTGTCTGGCGTGAGGTAGGCCATCTGGGTGGTTGTATTCAAGTTTGCGCCCAGGAAAATTATTTGTTGAAAGGGTATTAGTTTTGATTTCTTTTTGTTGACTGTGTATCCCAGGAAGTTCAACAGTTTTATTACAAACGCCACGTGCTGCAATAGTATGGCCTTGCTGTCCGCTTGGATCAGGCAGTCGTCCAGATATGGGTAGATTTGTATTCCTTGTAGTCTGCAGAAGGCGATTACTAATGCCAGGCATTTCGTAAACACTCTGGGCGCAGTAGATAAGCCAAAGGGCAATGCAGGGAATTGGTAATGGGTTGAACCTGCAAGAAATCTGAAGTATCTTCTGCAATCTTGTCTGATAGGGACATGCAGGTATGCCTCCTTGAGGTCCAATGTTACCAGCCAAGACTCCTTGCTCAGCATGGGAAGAAGTTGCTGTAATGTGAGCATCTTGAATTTTGGCACCTGTAGATATGTGTTTAGGATGGACAGGTCTAAGATAGGTCTCCAATCTTTGTCTTTCCTTGGTACCAGGAAGAGTCTGGAATAAAACCCTTGACCTTGTTCTTTTGCAGGTACCTCTTGAATCGCTTTCATGTCCATGAGAGCAATTTGTTTTTGTGCCTCTGCCCTTTGATTTTGTGGCAGGTTTGGCATGCCTCTCATTTTTGGAAGGGTGTGAAAGTGGAAAAGTGGAACATGTAACCTCTGTCTATAATGTCCAGAATCCATTTGTCTTTAGTAACAATATGCCAATTTTTTGAAAATAATGCCAGTTTTCTGCCCAAAGGTGCTGCCATTAAAGCTTTGCTTGGCAGGTGCAGGGGGAAGTCACTGTGTCTGTTTTCTAAATGACTGAGATCTATCTTCTCCACCTCTTGGGGTTGGTGCTTGCCACTGTCTGGCTCTGAAAGATCCTTGAAGTTGCCCTCTACCCCTAGGGCGTCTGTATCTGCCCCTTTGAGTTCTGTCCGTGGCTGGAAAGGACCAATTTTTTGAAGGCCAGTTTCTGCTGAAATGTGGAGGTTGTACCTGCATGAATCCTTCACTGTTTGCACTGATTTCGCTTTTTCCTCCATTTTCTTTAGTACCTCCTCAGCTTTAACACCAGACAATACATCTTTTTGAAGAGGTGCATCCAATAATTTAGCTTTGACATGATCTGGTAAGGTTTGCTCTTTGAGCCAAGTGCCTACGTATAACAGACCCCATAACAGCAGCTCTACATGAGGCCTCTAAAGCATCAAAACAACACTGCAAGGTATGTTTACCCACTTGCTCTGCACCATGCAACAAATCCTGCAACTCTTTTAAATCTGGTTGTGCCATTTTGCTTTTCAACTGGGATAACAACAACTGCTGATACTTTAACATATGGAATTGACAGTTTAATGCCCTCATGGTTAAAGTGGCCGAGGTATAGACCTTTTTCCCCCCACCTTTCTAAAACTCTGGAATCTCTTTCTGAAGGTAATGGGTTTTTAGCAGTAGAGGCCTTAATTCCCTTGAGACCCTGTGAAATAGTTTCTGGGTCAGCAGTATGGCTTTTATATAGGAATTGGTGAGAATCAGGAACCCGGTAATACCTGTCTGGTTTAACAGGAGCTGGAGGTAAAGAATCTGGATTAAGGCTGGCTTCTGTGTACACTTCATCCAATATATCTAAAACAGGAGGGATAGCCAGGGGCCTATGCTGGGGGAGCAAAAGAAATTCCCTGAGCCTTGTCTTGGAATCTGAGTAATCTTGGCCTTCCCAGTTAAAGTGTTCCCTCAATGTATGCAGGGTTTCCCCAAAAGAGTAGTCCTCTGGGGGGGGGGGGGGCCAAGGGAATAGACTCCTCAGTATCAGAGTCTTCAAAAGGTGAATAAGCATAATCCTGGTCCTCAGAGTGTTCTGAGGTAATAGAAGCTTGATCTGAGGAAGGGGAGTCTTCCTCTAATCTGGGTCTTTTGTCAGAGGGGGGTTGAGAACCCCTGATAAGAGTAATCAGATCCTCAGCCATTTTAAGCATCTGCTTTTTAGGCATGTGGCCTTGAGAGGAGGTCTGAGGACCCTGTTTTTTTGGTTTTCATGGCTGCTTTAGATTTAGTGAAAGCTTTAATAGAGAAGGAGGAAGGCCTGAAGACACCTTGAGAAATGGCAGGCCTGTCTAAATTCTGAGTTTCCCCGCCAAGAGTGGCATCGGTATCTGCAGTAGAAATGGGGACCGAGGAGCCTGCGACCTCGGGTACTGTAGTCACCGGTAATGTAGTGTCATCAGTACTCAGGGGCTGCGTAAGCGCCTCGCTGAGAATCGGAGAACTGGTAGTCGGCCTAAGCGTGGTCTCAGTGGTTAGTGCGGACCTCTGATGTCAGTCCTTATCTTTGCGTCTTTTGCTCAAAACTGGAGTCGGAGTATCCGATGACATGATATAATTAATTTTTTTGCCAAAATAATGAAGGGCGAACTCCGCCCGGCGCTTAATAGTGCGCTTGTTGAATCTAGCACAAAAACGGCAGGCCAAGACATCGTGGTCTGGGCCTAAGCAAGGTATACAGAAAGAGTGGAAATCCTTATGCGGTATTTGCTTCCCACAAGAAATGCAATTATTATCTTTGTCTGACAGCGGTCTGAGGCAAGAAAAGTTTCCCCAACGGGGTACTTCGCTTTCAAGAAGACTTCAGCTGAAATGCTTTCGTAAATCTCAGGAACTGGCCGACCGGCACTTGTGAACAGCTTCTGCTTTGGGCACCGCGCAGCAAGAAAGACTGGAGAAAATGGCGTCAGCTGCCTCTTTTGTACCCTTGCCGCACTGACGTCAGGGAAGAAGCGACGACAACCGACGCCGGACCTAGACTTTGGAATTCGGCCGACCGAGGACCCGCCTGACGGCAGGATAACCCCATCTGTAATGACTGCAGCTGTATGTACGATGAACATCTGCCTGCTCACACCCTAGGCCAGTCGTTGGTTCGCCGGTTCTCAGTGAGGTGCTTTTGCAGCCCCTGACACACGCTACCTCTAAGACTAAGATCTTCGGCAATTTTAAGCATCTGTTTCTTAGGCATGGATGACTGTTCTGGAGAATGCTGCACTTGTTTCTTTGTCTTTCATGGTGTTTTTGACTTAGCCTTTGCTGCTGTAGTAGCTTTAATTGTAAGCTGTGAAGGTCTGAAAACACCCTCAGAAGCCGGTGCCTGCTCAGCGGCTCCGGACCCATCTGAGGGTATATTTTCCATAGGCCCAATACCTTGAGTTTCCACAGGCCTCGGTGTCTCCACGTGGCTGTCGATTGCGGCCTGTGGCTCTGAGGTACCGGGTGTCAGGGGCTGCGAAAGCGCCTCACTGAGAACCGGCGAAACAACGACTGGCCTAGAAGAGGCTTGGTCGCTGGTTTTGGACCTTGGATGCCTGTCTTTTTCTTTGTCTTTGCGTTTTTTATACATTCCGGTCGTCGGTTGTTCTGACAGCATTATGTAATTAAATCTTCGTCCAAAATAATGCAAAGCAAAATCAAACCAACGTTTAATAGTGCGTTTATTAAATCTAGCACAAAACCGACAACTAGTGACATCGTGGTCAGGGCCTAGGCAAGGAATGCAGTAAGAGTGAAAGTCCTTATGAGGTATTTGCTTCCCACAAGAAATACAATTATTAACTTTTACTGACATCGGTCTGGAGCAAGAAAAAGTTTCCCCAACGGGGTACTTAGCTTTATTGAAGACTTCGGTTCTGAAATTAAATTTTGAAACTCTCAGGAGTTGGCCGACTGGCACTTGCGAACTGCTTATGCTTCGGGCACGCGGCAAGAAAGACCGAAGAAAATGGCATCGGTTGCAACTTTTATACCCCTGGCGCACTGACGTCAGGGAAGAGGCGACAGCAACAGACGCCGGACCAAGACTTTGGAACTCGGGCCGACTATGGGTTGCCTGCCAGCAGGATAACCCAAGTGTAATGACTGCAACAATGAAACATGATGAACATCCAAAATATGGCACCAGAGTCCCCCTGCATCCATTCCAATATCCCATTACCTGGCTATTTCATCCCATTTACCAAAATCAGTAATGTGCGTTCTGCTTTACTTCTACAATGAAGTTTTGGATTTTATTTTTACATTTTACAGCACAATGCACTAACACTAACAGACAACTGCTAAACAAAGCAATACTGTCTCACAATGAAAACAGACTTAGCATTAAAACTTCTCTGCCCTTGAAACTCACATTAATTGAAACAGCATTGACAGTGAGAATGTCAATCACTGTCTGGAGTATCCAGTTTCCACCTATGTGGACAGTGCTTGTCACTGCAAACTAGTTGTCATGTGTGCAGCTAGATACTGGAGAAATTTCAAATGTGTTTTTTACAGGACAAATGTCACTCTAGGTGTCTGAGTCTGTACAGAGCACTGCCAAACACTTGAGGGGAAAACTAATATGTAGACCCTGAACATTTAAGGATGAAGTATTTAGGCAGATATTCTGAAGTTAGAAAGAAATCAAGCAGAGTCAACCAACCTCATATCTAAGTAATATATGCATGCTCCAACCCACCTTATATGTAAACATGTGTATACATCTCATAATGTTAGACTATATACACTTAACATATCTATCATATCATACACATTACTGTCACAAAATGTGTTATTTTTAAATTACCAAGTCTCTTTCCAAGCAATGGATATAATACTTGCCCTCTTCAAGAGAAATCTTGATGAATGGATGGGAAATAGAAAGTTCACCCCAGGGATCACTCCAGTGGCTCTACTTGATAAAGGCATTGGGAACTAACGTCGAGCAGCATGATGCCAGGGCACTTCTATGGGCTTGGCTTATAAAGGCTCCAGGGCCATTAGCCTAGTACACACCTATGAACCTATGGGTATTCATTTACACACTTGCAGCCATTTTCTAGTCTTAATAAAACCATAGCATTTCTAAGAGATGGTCAGTAAATAAATATGTTGTTGGTAAAATAATTTTCTTGGCTCTATCTGCGCTGCTCAACATAATTCCAAGTTCACACTAACTCGGAAAAAAAGTTTAAATGAAAGGGATGATTTCTATAGAGCAGCTACTTCAATTCAAAATGATTCTCAAATCCAGACTGAAGATTCCTGAATGGTTAACAAAGCACCTACTGCTTACACGGTGGCAGGGCTGAATTTCAGTGTACCAGTCAGATACCAGCCTCAGAAAACATTTCTTTCCAGAAATCTGAAGTGTTCTGTCTGACAGTACCCAAGTAACAGTGTATTTTGTGTTTGCATTACCAGAGTAATAAGGGTTTGTAAGTCACATGCCTCATTTCTGGCCACAGTTAATACAAGCCATCTACCTTTCATTTATATGATCTCTGAGAATGTGCATCGATTTTCTAATGCCTACTTTTCAATGATGGTGGCTTTTGAAGGGAAAAAATGCATGCTCAAAAATGTATTTAAGGAAAGGTTAGAGTCAAACACAAAAACATTTTTTGAAATTTCAAGGAATGAAAAAGTGAGCCATTCAGAAATGGATGTCATACTTATGCCATATCTTTGATAAAAAATAGGATACACTTTTTATTTTAAAGCTGACAGTACCTCTTTAAAGCTGAATTATTCAAAATAGTCCCTGCTGATTTAGTTTAAACATCATCAGTATATGCTTTAAGGACATCACTCAGCATTTTTCTTTTTGGGACAATTAATAAAGTAGGCTTAGAAATGTATCTGTTTGATTGATGTTAGCAGAAAAAAATACATAAAATCCAAATACATTTTATTTTCTGACATTGATGCAAAAGGATTTCTGAGATTTCTCCCTGCATCTCCTAGGATAGAATTACAATATTGCGCCTCCATGTAGCATATTGTGTTTATGCATTCATCTTCTTAGCAGAGTGATGCTGTTTTTTCTGCTGTAACCTGACAGCCACTAATAAGAGCACATGAGGACAGTAAGACAAAATTAAGACAAATGCTGCATGTTGCTGTGGAATCATAATGTCCCCAGATTCGGTAAAGAAAGTCTAAACTGTATGTGGATGCTCATTATGGCTTATTCAGCCCAAAATTTGTTTCCTGTAGCTTAAGCAAGCTACAAACATTGTGAAAAAATATAAAACCAGCATATAGGACCATTAGTTAGCAGGACTGTCTTGAACAGATGGATGTTGTTAAACTACATGAAAATATATGAAACAAAACAAACTATTTGCAAAGCTTTATGGGTGCATTCAAAGCTGCATAAAGTACAGTTTTGTACCTACCATAAATGTAGATGTCCAAGAGGTATGCATCTGCAGTCCTAACAAATGGGTTGTCCTGGCCTCAGGCAGCCCTTTGGTCGGCCGGATTCCAAAGTCTTGTTCTGGCCTCGGCTGGTGTCGCACTTCACCCGACGTCATAGCTGCAGTTCTTCGGGTATAAAGGCATCAGCCGACGCCATTTTCCTCAGTGTTTCTTGCCCCAGATGCCAGATGCCCTCTAGGAAGGCTAAATTTGGATAAATGCAAATGTTTCCAAACAACAGAGAGCAAATAGAAATAAACATGTATGTACATATATACAAACAAATACACCATAATAGATTCCCCCAGCTAGCTACAAGATGGGCAAATACCCTAGGAGTACCACAGAGGGGAAGGAGGGTGGGTAATCCTGACTGCAGATGCATACCTCTCGGACATCTACATTTATGGTAGGTACAAAACTGTACTATGTCCTTCAAGGATGCATCTGCAGTCCTAACAAATGGGTAGAATACCATAGCCAAACTGGGGGAGGAGGCCCTAACAAGATTATGGTGTAGTTAAGATCCCTTGCAACACAGCAGTGGCAAAACCTGCTCGGGATCTGGAGTATAAGGGTAGATTATAATGCTTGGCAAATGTATGCACGGAGCTCCAAGTAGCAGCCTCTAAAATGTCTTTTGTAGCCACTCCTCGTAAAAAAGCTGTAGTAGTGGCTGTAGCCCTTGTGGAGTGAGGTCTGATATTTTCTGGAGTTGCCTTTCCATGATAAGAATAACAAAACCTAATGCAATTTCCTATCCATTTAGAGATTGTTTGTTTTGAAATTGCTTTTCCTTCCATTCCTGTGGCATATGCTACAGTTTTTCTATTGTTCTTGGTTCTGTCCAGGTAGTAGCGCAATTGCCTATGCACATCCAAGGTATGCAGCAGTCTTTCTCCCCTGTTCTGTGGGTTGGGGAAGAATGTAGGTAGGTGGATTGCTTGGTTTAAAGATACCCTGGAGACCACCTTTGGCATAAAGGTAGGATTAGTTCTCATGGACACTCTATCCTGATGGAAGATAAGGAAGGGTTGCACTGCCATTAATGCCTGTAGTTCAGAAACCCTTCTTGCTGAAGTGATTGCAAGCAGGAAAGCAGTTTTCCATGATAAGTACTGTAATTCTGCTGTTGCTGCTGGTTCAAAAGGGGGAAGTGTCAACTTTTCTAGCACAAAGTTCAAGTCCCATGTAGGCAATGGTGGCTTTACATTTTTGATTCCTCTCAGAAACTGCCCGAGTAGAGGATGAGAGAAGACTGGAGGATCCATGTTGTATTCTGCTGAAATAGCTGACGATGAATCTTAATGGAAGAGTAAGACAGGCCATTGTGGAAAAGCTCTGCTAAGTATTCCAGGATGTTAGCTATGTTTACCAGTGCTACATTTTGCCCTTTTGCTGCACTCCAAAAGAGAAATCTTTTCCATTTCGCTGAGTAAGTTTTTCTTGTTGAGGGTCTGCGAGCTTCCAAGATAATGTCTTTAACCCTTTGAGATAAATCTGGGTTATTCTGTCTTATGCAATGCTCCAAGCAGCTAGCTGCAGTGTTTTCAGGTTCGGATGCAGGGTTTTGAAGTTGTTCTGTGTTAGTAGTAAAGGAACCAGGGGTAGAGGCCATGCGAGTTCCCGAGACATACTCCTCAGTAGTGGGTACCAGTGCTGTCTCGGCCAGTCTGGAGCTATCAGGATGATCCTTGGGTGGTCTTCTTTGATCTTCAATAGCACCTTGTGCATCAAAGGAAGAGGTGGGAATGCATATGCTGTCAGGTTTTTCCAACTGAAAGATAGGGAGTCCACCTTCCAAGCAAGTGGGTGGTATGTCCTTGTGCAGAATTTTTCAATTGGTGATTGTGTGGGGATGCGAATAAGTCTATTTCTGGTAGTCCCCATTTCCTTGTGATGGATTTGAAGATGTCTGGATGCAGCATCCATTCGTGGGCATCCGTGGTAGTCCTGCTTAAGATGTCTGCTAGTATGTTTTCTTTTCCTGGCACAAATATTGCCTTGAGCTGTATGTTTAGGCTTAGGGCCACATTCCAGAGATCCATTGCCATCCGGCATAGAGGATATGAATGTGTGCCTCCCTGTTTGTTGATATACCACATAACTGTGGTGTTGTCCGTCCTTATCAGCAATTGCCCTGTTGGAGAAACGGTCTGAATGCTTGAATTGCCAGTTTTACTGCCAGCATCTCTTTTGGTTTATGTGTAGGTTTAGCTGGTCTTGAGTCCATAAGCCTTGTATGCACTTGTCCAGCATGTGTGCGCCCCAACCGAGGTCTGAGGCGTCTGTGGTGATAGTCTGGCTTGGTTGAGGGCTGTGGAAGGGCAGTCCTTTGTTCAATTGACAGGCCTGAGCCCACCATCGGAATTCTTGCTTCAGGCATGGAATTATTGGAATTTGGGTTTCTAGGCTGTGCTTGTGCTGAGACCATAAATTCCTGAGGTACCATTGCAACTTCCTCATATGCAGTCTGGCATGTGGGATCAATATTATGCAGGATGCCATGTAACCCAGGGCTTGCAGGACTTTCCTTGCTGTGAGCTGGTTCTGCGTTGTTAATGCCATGAAGTAGAGTGGAAGGTGCTTTTGTTTTTCTGCTGTGAGGGATGCCATTTGATTTGATGTGTCCAGTTCTGCACCCAAGAAGGTTATCCTTTGGGATGGCAACAGCCTTGACTTTTTTATATTGACTGTGTATCCCAAGGCTTGCAGTAGATGAATGACCCTTTTCAAGTCTTTTGTTAATTTGTTTTTGTTGTCCGCTTGTAACAGGCAATCGTCCAGGTAAGGGTAAATTTGAATTCCCTGAAGCCTGCAATGAGCAATTACTGATGCCAGGCATTTTGTGAATACTCTGGGCGCAGTAGATAAGCCAAAAGGCAATGCTAAGAATTGATAATGCTCTGATCCTGCAAGAAATCTGAGGTATCTTCTGCAATTTGGTCGTATGGGGACGTGCAGGTATGCCTCCTTGAGATCTAGAGTTACCAGCCAAGACTCCTTGCCCAGCATGGGAAGAAGCTGCTGTAGAGTCAGCATTTTGAATTTTGGGACAATGAGGTATGTGTTCAGAGCGGACAGGTCTAGAATAGGTCTCCAATGATTTTCCTTCCTTGGCACCAGGAAAAGTCTGGAGTAAAATCCTTGCCCTTGTTCCATAGATGGTACCTTTTCTATAGCTCTCATCCTTTTTAAGTTGTCTATTTGTTCTAGAGCGTTTGCATTTTGATTTGGAGGTAGGTTTGGCATTCCTCTCTTCCTTGGTAGAGTATGGAAGTGAAACCTGTACAGCATCCATGGGACCTGATGGTGTCCCCGGCTGTGTGCGACAGCTGTTCAATCATAGTCTTACCTCTGGATATACTGCATTGGGGCGTGGCTGCAACTCCCACTTCACAAAGGCGGTGCTCCACCCCCCCTGGATTACTGGCCCATTAGCTTGAGGAAAGGGCAGTCCATACAGCTACCTCGATCTGGCGCGCCTTCAATATATACAACCCCCCAGTATCATTGAAGTGGTGTACCACAGGGCTGGTCCTAGGCCCCACTCATTTTTTTTTCTACTTTTCCAGCAAAGCACAAAAAACACAGAGGGTTATAGACAAAGTTTGCAGATGACTGCAAACTGGGCTATATAGTAGAAAAAACATCATCACAGATATCCTCCCAGAAGGGTCTCTACAGAAAATGGATATGCCAGAGCCATGCCAATTAAATGCCAAAATGCCAAAAATGCCAAAGTACCCCCTTCGAAAAAAAGGTTACCAAATTTCGACACCCATGTAGCTAAAGTAGTTAGGAAGACCTTACTTCTGCCCACCTTATCATGGATCAAGGGAGGTCATAGTCTCCTATACTCATCACCATCAGACCAATGATGAGTACAATGCCCCATTCGAATGTATCTGACCGACACTTGCAGCAGCAGGAGAGCCACAAAAGTTCCTCACCAAAAGAAAAAAGGGTCTCTCTCAAATCTCTGTCCTATGCTGCCCGACTGAGAGAACTAGCTCTCTCTTCAGAGCTTGCCGCTTGCTTGCCAGTTTGCCTAACATACCAAACATACAAGGCCATGTCAAACCATGAATGACCTATTAATCACCTCAAAAAAAAGAGATCTGTCTGAGACTTAACAGGCGACCGGAGAGACTTAACAATATGGCGCTACGGAGGGATAGATTCAGGATCAGATAGATTCACAAAGACTCTGCTGTTGGATGGGAGATCGCATATATACCCAAGTTCCCCATACTAAAGGGGTGCGTAAAGCCAAAAATATATAGGCTTGTAAATGCCCTCGGGCAGATAGCCTAGTATGAACCTATGAACCTTTGTCTATTGTCTGTAAAATCCATTTGTCTCCTGTAATGCAATGCCAGTTTACTGAAAATAAGGCTAGCTTTCCGCCTAAGGGTGCTTCTAGTTGTTCCCTGGTAGGCGGCTTCAGAGTCAAGTCACTGTGATTGTCCTGTGGAAGTGGTAGTGGCTGGGTCTGCAGCAGTACTTCGCTGGTTGTTAGGCTGCCACTGACGTCCCCTGTAGGCACCTCTGGATTGACCTCTGCCTCTTGTGCGCCTATTTCTGCCTCTCTGTGCTCTGTTGGTGTCTGGAAAGAACCAATTCTTGGAAGGCCAGTTCCTACTAAACCTTGGAGGCTGGACCTGTAAGAAATCCTTGACTATCTGGACAGATTTTGCTTTCTCTTCCACCTTCTTCAGCACTTGCTGTGCACGAGAGCCAAACAAATTGTGTTTATCCATGGGAGCATCTAGGAGCTTTGATTTTACATGGTCTAGTAAGGACTGCTCTTTTAACCATGCATGCCTTCTGATCACTGTACCAGTCATAGCTGATCTAAAGGAGGCCTCCAGTGCATCATAGCCGCATTTTAAGGAATGATTACTGACCTGCTGTATGTTATGTACCATTTCCTGAAGCGACTTTTTGTCTAAAAGTTCAGGTGAGGACAGCTTTTTAGATAACTGATCTAACATAAATTCCTGATACTGAATCATGTGGAATTGACAGTTTAAGGCCCTAGCCGAAAGAGTAGCAGAAGTATAAACTTTTTACCCCATCTCCAAGGCCCTAGATTCCCTTTCAGAGGGGAGTGGGTTTTTGGCAGAGGTAGCTGCTACAGCCTTGGGGCCCTGTGAAATAGTTTCAGGATCTGCAAAAGGAGCCTTATACAAGTGATTATGTGTGTCCGGAACCCTGTAGTATCTGTCGGGCTTAGCAGGGGCTGGAGGGAGTGAATCAGGAGCAGTACAAGCATCATTAAATGCATCATCCACAACTGTAAGTACTGGAGGAATGGCTAAAGGCCTATGCTGTGGCAAATGCAAAAAAGTCCTAAGCCTTTTCCTAGAGTCTGAGAAATCCTGGCCCTGCCATTGAAATTGTTCCCTCATAGCATGCAAGGTTTCCCCAAAAGAAAATTCCTCAGGAGGAGAGGCAGAAGGAATGGAGTCATCTGCATCAGAGTCCTCATATGGAGAATAAGGGCCCTCAGGGGGGTTTGTATTTTCTGATTCATCTGAGGAGTAATCAGTAGAAACTGGCTCAGGGGTTCTGCTCTAGGTCTCTTCTCTGGAGGGGGTTGAGAGGCCCTATCAGGGTGAGACTGGGATCCCCTGATCAAAGAAATGAGATCCTCTGCTAGACTAAGCATTTGAGTACTAGAGCTAGGCCTGTGAGAGGGGGCTTTAGTAGGCACGGCCTTGGAAGATTTAGCTGCTTTAGCCCTGGCAAAGGCCTTAATTGACATGGATGCAGGGGGCCTAGCAGCTCCACGTGCAGGAGTAGATACATCTAGGGGAATAGTATCTGATAAATCCTGAGAAACTGTAAGAGCAGGTGGAATTTCAGTGGCAGATTCAGCCATGCTGGAAGAGGCCTGGGTAGTAGGAGGCATGCTTTCGGCCGAAGGAAGAACCGCAGACTCGGTTTCAGCCGAAACCGAGACACTCGCGGTTGGCTTAACCGCGGTTTCGGCGAAACCGGACCGCGAGTGTCGGTCCTTTTCCTTACGCTTTTAGCTAAATGTGAAGTGGAGTCTCCGGCGGCATGATATAAGCAAAAGCGGGCGAAAAACTCCTCTGCAAACTCCGACCGACGTCTAAGCGTCCGTCGGTTGAAGGAAGCACAGGCTAAACAAGCTGCTACGTCGTGGTCTGGGCCTAAACAAGGTAGGCAGTAAGAGTGGAAGTCTTTATGAGGTATTTGTTTCCCACAAGTTAAACAGTTATTCACTTTTTCTGACATCGGCTGAAGCAAGAAAGAGTCCCCAACGGGGTACTTAGCTTTTTAGAAGTCTTCGGTAGTAGTAATCTCTGGATCTGACCGACCGGCACTTGCGAACAGATTCTGCTTCGGGCGCCACGTGGCAAGAAAGACTGAGGAAAATGGCGTTGGCTGATGCCTTTATACCCGAAGAACTGCAGCTATGATGTCGGGTGAAGTGCGACACCAGCCGAGGCCAGACCCAGACTTTGGAATCCGGCCGACCGAAGGGCTGCCTGAGGCCAGGACAACCCATTTGTTAGGACTGCAGATGCATCCTTGAAGGACATCAGAGCTGATATCACAATTTTCCAGACTTATTTGTAAAATTCTGATTTAAGGAGTTACAGGTCTGAGTAATCCAGCATGTTAAGTATTCTGCAAAATCTTTCACAAAGAATTACAACAATAAGGGATTTTAAACTGCAATGCAAATCTGGCTAGGTAAAAGAAGCAAAACAATGCAAAGAAGAAAAAAAACAGTGGTTGGATTCTGCTTAATATGCGTGTGCTGTAAGTATATAATGAAAGATTCACATTATTTTCCAATCTCCAGTTTAATACTAGATGACTGTTACTCACTGTCTCACACACACACACACACACACACACACACACACACACACACACACACACACACACGTTCATGAGAAGATACCTCACCTGCAGTACCCACGACGATCTCCAATTCAAGCAGCACCAGTCCCGCTCGCTAGTATCCACCATAATCTGCAGACTGCAGTATCCATGATCTCGCATGCTAGTATCCACCATAAATTCCAGTAGTCCTTCCCGCTTGCAACAGAAAGCAGCCTACACTAGTATCCATCATAAATTCCAGCAGAAAGCAGCCAACAATTATAAAATAAATTCCAGCAGGCAGCAGTCCTTCCCGCTCAAAACAGAAAGCAGTCAGCATAAACCATAAATGTTTCTAGCTTCCTGCTCTCTATTATCAGCCAGAAATCTGTGCACGTGAGCCCTTGAGCTCAATTCTGAAAGGCTGATGGAGCTGACATCATTGCACACGTCATGAAATCAGCTCAAAAAAAGCAAAAAAATATATATATATATATTAAAAAAAAACTCGAAAAATTCGGAAATGAAAGGTTGCCACTCAGGAATCGTGGCACCCCATTATTTGGACCCCAAAACTCAGTAAAAAGAGTACTTTGGTACGATTGGGAGGTATGCTTCTCAGCTGTCTAACAGAGTTGGCAGGGAAGACAGGCACACCTATTACAGGGGATGTCTCATGCTGAGAAGACGATACCATTCAAGTTTCTGTTACTGTTCTATTTAGTAATATTCTAACTGATGAACTATTTAAATGCTTTACCGTGTTTAAAATGTTTGAACCTTGAAGGTGCATGCTTGGTTTTTACACATTGTTCCTCATTTCTAATAAAGTTGCTTTTTGTCAAATGATGTTTTCATAAATTTCAGAGCATGGAAGAGTTTAGTTTGGCAAGAGTCACGAAAGTTGTGTTTGTAATATTAGCAATTTTTAATTTGTGTGTCAGTACTTAATTTTGCTGCCCTTTTCCTCAGCTTAGATGCTAAAATAGGTGGCAAGCTGACACTCAGTTCCACATGTTAAAACTCCACAATTATGGTGGGCACCTTCAGGGAGACAGGAGTACTGCAGCCCTACAGAGCTTTCAAAATTTATCTTTGTTAGTATAACTATAATGTACAATCCTGCAAACATAAAGAAGTGCTGTGCAGTATACATGATCATAAATGTGCCAAAGAACATACAATTAAAAAGACATCCTATTACACTAAAAATATTTCTATTTTAATGCAACACACTGTGAAGCAAACTGTATCTCTTAAGCATTTTAGGGAATGGATGAAGTAGTGTTACGTAAAATGAGATACAGTACTAGAGAAAGAATGGCAGCAAACACTTTGAAATGGCCAGCTGAAGCCAAGCTGCATAAATCAGCATGGCAGGTATACAGATGCACTTCATACCTCTCAACTGTCTGGATTTTCACAGAATGTCCAGATTTTTGCCTCATGTTTTTGGGCTGTTCCTCATAAAATTTGCACTTTCTGAATTTTTGTGGCAAATCAGTGAGATCTGAGTTCAGTATATAATTTGGGTTTCAGACTTCATATCCTTCAGAAAGTGCATCGTAATGCAAGACATTTGATTCTAGTAACATTTTAAGTTTATAAGGGCAATATTTAAATTTTGTCCCTATTTTTGTAGCTTTGTCCAGATTTTTTGTGTCGAGAGGTTGAGAGTTATGTTGACTGTGTTCTTGGTTCACAGATAAGTATTAGGCTAGCTGCCCTTGCAGGCCATTTTAAGTCTAGCCAATTTCCTTTTTTGTGCTTGAAATAACCTATCCCATTTCATTATAGAGTGGTCTTACCCACCCAATGGTCAGTAATTAACATCATTAGTATTAATGTTAATTGATAGATGTAAACCCTGCATTGCTGATAGATGAAGCAATGTTTAAGCTGGCCACTTCCAAGTGTTTGTGGCTGCTGTTATCTCTGCAGTACATCACAAAAGTCTTCTGGTGAACTGACTTAAATCTTACTCCTGGTGCTGAATAAATCAGCTGCATTTGAGCATGTAAGCAAACCAATACAAAATGCCAATTCAGTCTGAGTGGCACTGTTCACTTTTCCCATTATAGCACTGCTCAAATTGTCACAGTCTTTGCAACATGAATTCTACACTTTTAAACATAATTCAGATAGATTACAGAAGGATGTTTTGAGAATCCTAAAACAGAAGAACAGAACCAAAGCACTTCCTGTGTCTGCCTCACCCACCCTCCAGATGTGATGAATCGAGGTCTTTGCAGTTCAATGCTCTGCACCAGCAACCGGGGTTCAAAGGTCCGAATCTCAACATATCTTGGCAACACTGCTATGATGTATGGTGGCTGGTGATCTGTTTAGGATAAATGTAAGAAAAGTTCATTAGAAATATGGGTACATAGACCAGCAATATGATATAAAACTAAGATGGCTTCAAAGACCATCAAATCAACCTTTCTCAACAAGTCTCTATTCAGGGAACAAACAATATGCTAAGCAAGTATAAGGTAGCTTACAGGGCTCATTCATCCAAGAAACACCAATATTCACTGAGAATCCTAATTATAAGTGGAAATATTCCCTAGCTTAATTAAGAAGTTGTAATACATTTTATTACATCAACTCTTAGTTAGTTACTCTGAATTATTTCCACATTTGTATCTACTACATTAAAAGCTAAGGATCAACATTTAAAAAAATGTAAAAGGTTGAGGTTGTTAATTCCATTATTCACCACAGAAATCATATCAAAGCAAACAAATAAGTTGCTTTAAAACATTTTTATTCATTTATTAATTAGGTAAGCCATTTAAGCTCAAGCATGTTTCAGTGGTGACCCAGGAAAAAACTGTCTGTTTAAGTGACAACAGGCAAATGGAAGCTTGTGTGAATCAAATGGGTGACATTCATAGTTTTAATTCATTACACTAACTGCCAGAGAAAAGCCTGAATTCTCTGCACCAACTGTCAGGGATCAAGAAATTCAGCCACTCATACTAGTTCTTCCTATTCTGTTGATATAATAAGTATCAGTGTCTCAACAAGTAGCACACTTGCCTTTGATGCTGGAAGATCAGAAGGCTATGGGTTCTATTCCACCCCAGGTTGTTGAATTAATTTTCCAGTACTTATGCTGCACTCTTGAGTGTGCTGTCCTTTGAGATGCTAAACAGAGGTTCTATTTCCCTGAGCTGGTGGAAGCTCAGGTGGATATAAAAGATAGCACGAAACTTATCGAAAAGTGTAGGGGTCTTATTTGCATATCTTCATCATCAACCCTCCTTTCCCCCATCTTTCTCCATGGCTTGTGGAGTCGCATCAACGGGTACCATCTCTCTCAATTTAGCACCACTCTCTTTCCCTAGTTGACATGTCATGCCTGACTGTTGCAGGTCTTATCTCACCCAATCCAACCAACACTTGGCTGGACTTCCTCATTTCCTGTTGCCTCCCGTCTCCCCCAAATCATCTTCTGTTTTCCTGCAAATGTGCCTGAACCACCATAATCTTGACCTTCTCAGCAACTGGAGTTACTTGGGCTTCTGCTCTGATGATTTAATTTCTTCTTCTGTCCCATTGAGTTCATCCTACCACCCATCTCAGGCATTTCATCTCCATCATCTCTAGTGCCATCATCTGCCTTCACTGCTCAAGTTTCTGAACCATAGAGAAGTAATGGTCACGCCTCTGTTTTGTACACCTTACTTTTCAGTTTCTTTGGTATTCTTCTTTCACATACTAACCCTGAAACACTGTCCCAGTTGGCTGTAGCACCTCTGATTCCAGCTTTGACCTCATCATTCAGATTTGCCTTCTCCTCAACCACACCCCTTGATACCTGGAGCTGTAAACCCATAACACTATTTCCCTTCTATCTCTCCTTTCAACTTGTTCTAATTTCACCCACTTACTGTCATGACAACCACCTTATCTGTACTCAATTTCATGCTATGTGCCTTCAGCTTTGTACTCCATTTCCCTATCATTTTTTTTGAAGTTCCTGTTCAGAGTCTGTTTGTGATGCTACATCATCAGCATACAACAGCTTTGTTGACCTGTCCCCTCTCATTCATTTGCTAATGTAGTCTACCACCAGTATGAACAGCAGTGGGCTCAGAGCTGAACCCCCATGCACAACCACTCCCACCGGGAACTCCCCTGTGAGTCGAAACTGTATGCACTTGTGTCATTTGGTCATTGGACATAGCCTGCACTAATTCTATCACCATTTCTGGGAATTCAAACCACTGCAGTACTGCCCAAATCAACTTTCTTGGGACATCGTAATATGCTTTCAAGTCTAGGAATGCCCAAAAGGACTCTTTCCTCATCTACAGCTTCATCTCCACTGCCTGTCTCACTGCAAACATTGGACTAATTGTACTGCACTCTGACAATAATCCAAACTACTCATCTCCCATTTTACAGGTTACTATTCTGCATATTCATGTATCAATCACCCTCCCCAGTACTTCCATGTGGTGTGACAAGTGTTTGATGCCGGTGTACAGTTGTGAATGTCCCCTTTGTTCTTGTACACTGCTATTAGAAGGCTACTCTCTGGTCATCTAGGATTATCCTTTCTCAGAAGTGTAGCAAGGATGGGGAGAAGGGGCAGCCACCCCTGGCACAAAGTGTTAATACACATGATCGGGAAGTGTGGTTCCTTCATTGTTTTCTAGACCCGAAATTCTAAATACTGGTAATATTGGTATAAAATGGCACTTCTTCACTGCTTTGTGTGTGTTCAGCCGTAGCAGAACTATTGCTACAGTTTAAAAAAAAAATTATTTTGGTTTCACACATGAAGAGCTGAGAGGAGTGAAGGTGGGGATGAGATCCGGGATAGCAGTGCCAGACTTTTTTTTTTTTTTTAATCTTCACATGAAAAGCTGAGGGGGTGGGGTGCAAGCTTATGGCCCTGTACTAAGTGCTAGATGAGTCAGCTATGGCTTTGACCTTATCTCTCCATACTGCTACAAGTACCCTCAGTAACCATTTCTCCTGTAACTCATCCATCACATTGATCTTATCTCCCATGCCTTTTTTTGAGCCTGCTGCTTTCCCTGGCTTCATTTTCCTTAATGCTGTTCTTGCTTCTTCTATAGTGGGTTCTGCTTCCTCTTTCAATACAGGCTGCGGATTGGGCGATACAGCTTCTATAGTGTTTTCTTCATTCAGAACATATTTAGACATAATAATATGACCTTGGACCAAGATGTGGACAAGGTCGTAAGAAAATCATTCTGTCGTCCAGCTTATAAGTAACGGCATGGCTTCCAGGTCCAAGGAAGTCATAGTGCCACTTTATTTGGCCCGTATCAGACCCATCATTTTTTTAAACAAGAAATATCTGGCAAAATATTCAGAATTGCTATCACTAAATGGCATACATTTGAATTTCTGACTTAATATCCTTCAGAAAGTGCCTGTTATTGACATACTTTCTAAGTTTACAAGAACAATATTTAAAATTTGTTGCTGATTTTGCTCTTTTGTCCCCACCACCAATTACTTTTGGATTTGTCCAGAATTTTATTTAATTTATTTTTTTGTTAAACAAGAAACATCTTCATCGATAGGTGTTCATGCATTTATATAAATGAAAAACCATTTTGATACATTTTCAGTTATAAAATGATACATCGCATATAATCTTGTGTACAGTCATTGTCTTTCAAACATTACATACCTCATTCAGTTCCTGCCTTTCCTTAAAGCTCATTCCTCCTCAAACATTATTCTGCATGTATTGCTTCCAGAATTCCCATTTTTTTCTATATAATTTGCACCTACCGTTTTCTAAACATCCCATTTCCAGTTGTTTTCTCTGTTACTGTATTCACTAGTTATAGTACCGGTTGGTTTAGACTCCAATTTCCATTTTCTAGTAATTCCTTTCTTGGCAGCCACCAGAATTGAAGTCCACAAAGCCTTACTATGTTCTAGGCAATTCCAATTCTGCATCACAGCTCAAAAAATCATTTCCTTACTTACAACAATTTGCTCACTCAGTATTTCTGACAGAGTAGCCTGCAGGGAATTTTTGAAGTCTGCCAACATATTACACTCCCAAAAAATAAGTTCACATTCACCTCTTTCTTTCCCATCATACCTCAAACATTTGCTACCTGAGGAAAAAAAAAAAGAGCCTGCTTGGGGTATAAAGATACGTATGTAATATTTCCAAACAAAAATCATAAATCTTCTAGACTTTGTTGCATATGTCAGAGCCATACACATGTTCTCACACTGTTTCCTTGTGGATTGCTTATCCAATCTCTCTTTCCAATCTTTTCTAACCTCCTAGAATTGATTCCTTTATCATCATGCAATATTGTATATGCCCTAAAATGCATCCCTTATTTAACAGCAGCTTCTGTTCTAGAATCTACCAAAAACTTTCCAGTGGTGGTCTTTCACTTCATATCCTCCTATTCCTTTCTCTTTACCTAAAATTGGATACCAATCCTTGATAGGGAAAACAATCTCTAGCCTATGGTTCAAATTAATTCTTAGCTTCTTCCCATTCTATTACCCTTCCTTCTCTAATTATTTGCACCCAATACCTTGCTTCCTTTGTGCCAGTTTTCTCCAGTAAATTACAGGCTCCTGTTGTCTCTTCTTTGTACCCCTAATTGCAGTCCTCACTATCTACAGAATCTCCATTCCCGTGTTGGCTTAGTTCTTAGAATACTTTCTACTAACTTTATGAATATAACATTCAGTATGGTTATTGTTATTCACCTTAAGGATCTGTTTTCTCCTTATTTCTTGAGCGCTTTCCCATTTTATCATCATCCCTTTCCACTTTGAATTACAGCTTTCTGCTTGTGCTATGTATAGGGGCCTTAATTGTGCAGCAGTGAAATACCCAGGTAATACCAGACCATCTTGTTCTACTGGAATGATCAACTTATGCCATTTGACTCTTGATCCCTTCCCTACCAGATAAAACCCTTGAACTCTTTACTGATTTCTATCAACAAATGATAAAAAACATGCCTGATCTGTGTATAAAACTACAGGGATTAAAAACATTTCCCTGTTTATATCTTACTATCCATATAAAAAAAAGAACTTCAAATTTCTCAGTTTTTGTGTTAGTTTTTTATTTAGTCTCTTCCCACATATCCCTAGCTGCCATAACAAAATCCCTTTTTAATCCATACTCATAAGAACTTTTAAATATGCTTTCTTCAGAATAAAACCATAAAAAAAGTTTTATAGAGCTGGACATCTATTAAGTACATGTGACCACATTAAGAATATACACCAATTGAATAGCAGTATTAATTAATAGGATGGTATTTTAGGGGAAGAATTGCAAAAGGTATGCATTTCTGTTTCATCTGAGGAAGTCATTAGAGGACAAAAATGCATCTGTGGTGATAACTGCGTTTATGGTTTTATTCTGAAGAAAGTGTGTTTCAATAAAGCTTGTTCATGTGGAAAATACCAGTGGAGTCATGCCTTGGTGGAATTGCTCTATTTTTTCTTGGTTTTGGCTGCTTTTATTGAGAAATTTACTTTCCTGTTCGTTTTGGCTGTTGGAGTCATTCTTTTGTGGGATGGAAGAGGCTTTGACGTCTTCACAAGCTAATTCAGGGAGAGGCAGTGATTTGGACAAGATTGACAGTATGATGGACCAATTAACGCAACTGATCGAATTGTTAATGCCTACCTGTCAATCATTACTCCCGGCAGCGTCACGCCCACCGGGGAACCAGGAAATGCTTGGTAGAGGTGAAAACGGCACAAAAAAAGTGATTTTTGACAACGGAACTTGGCGTTAGCAATGGGCATAAACTTGCAAAGGACATAGGAGCTGAATGTGATGGGATTCCTACTATTTTTCTGAGCAACAGGAAGAACGAAGTGCAAGGGAATGTAGTAGGTCATAACAACAACTTAAACATGACTAACGGACAAAATCATAATGGACAAAGGTACAAAACTGATTTTAAGACTTTGGTGCAGTTAAAATACTGTTTTAATGAAAGAAATAAAATGTCTTCAAATTCTGAAATGGATAGAAACAACATATGAGTACAATTGTTAACTTGCTTGATGAATTAATGTTTAAGTATAAGAATATGGAAATGGAAAATGCATACCTTAAGACATGTCTTAGATTAAAGATAGTACCAAAAGGGCTAAGAGTGCATAAGTACCCTAATAAAGTGAAAGAAGGGGGCTAAGAGTGCATAAGTACGCTAATAAAGTGAAAGAAGGTCGTGACTTTCATAAAGACTTACTACTCATTTTTGACAATTGTGGGTTTGAAATAATTAAGTTAATTGTGGTGGTGCTGCAGTAGCGTTGTCGCCTCACAGCAAGACATTGTCCCGTTCAATTCTCAGCTAGAGCATCTACTGTGGAGACATGCGTGAATGGGCGTACCTTCATTGAAGGTTATGCGTTAGGGCCGGCAACTCAGCACGTAAAAATGAACTGCCAATCATTAGCAGATCGGAGTTCCGCTGTGACGACCCCTAACTGGGAAAAGCCAAGAGACACACACACGAGAGAAAATGAAAGAGAAATGGAGGGTTTGTATGGTAGGATAGATGAAATCAACCATAAAATTACTAATGACCTCATGTTTTCGATTGAGGATGGGAAGAGAAAGTATTATGATACGTTAAATAAAACTGAAATTAAAATAAGAAATGGATATGAAAGGAAAAGTAGGAAAATTGAAAGAGATGTTAAAGAATACAAAGACAAGGTTAGTTACCATAGACCAAGGGCGTTTGTTAGTAAAAGGTACAATAGTAGATATGAGGAAGGATGGAGACAACCCCCTTTCTTGGATATGGATGGGCAGGAAGTACGAGAACAGATAGAAAATATTAATGACCCCTCAGAATATCCCCCTCTAAGGAGAGCAAAAAGAATAAAGAACAATTATCAAAAAAAATACCAGTATGGGGGTACGGGGGGGACAGCAACAACAACAGGTACAAACAGTGGAACAGGTAAATACTCCCAGAGTGGATGAAACTATTGTTTGTGAAGGTAGCAAATATAGTTATAAAGGGTACAACATATATAACTATAGTAATAAGGAAGTAAATGAAACGCATTTCTCATTATTATCTAAGGGTTTTAAATTTGTACCTAAAAGGAAAGCGGATATAGGTAAAGTACTAATTGACTTGAAATTAATTTTGAGGAAGAAAAACTTTGAGCTTTTCTTTAAAGGACAGAATGCAAACTCACAATGCATGGGGGAATTAAGAAGGAAAAGCACATTTAACCCACCCCTACACCCACAATTAAAAAATTTTAAGGTAATAATGGAGAGAAAAATAAGATCAGAACTTTCTAAGAGAAGGATAGGGTATAACACAACAAAGGAAGAAAACAAATTATTAAATGAAATGAAAGAGGATACTACCTTAAGGGTGATGAGACCGGATAAAGGAGGGGGGATGCTGCTTATGGACCAAATGGTGTATGAAGGTAAGATGATGGACATATTGGAGAACACAAATAGATACGTCAGAGTCTCAGTTAATGAAATAAATATAGGTAATAGAAAAATCTATTTAATTTTAAATGACTTACTGTTGGAAGGACGAATACGTATAGAAACTTTTAAGTTTTTGTACGTAGAAAAACCAAAAATACCAACCATCTTTGGGATTCCAAAGGTGCACAAAGACATAGAAGACACACCTATGAGACCTATAGTGTCATCAGAAGGGTCTATAATAAACCTTTGGCCAGATGGCTGGACGCTAAGCTTAAAGACATGGTGCTAGGAAGCCAGGGTGTAGTAAAAGATTCTTGGGACCTATTACGTAGTATAACAAATGATTTATATGATGAGAAAATGATTTTTATAACTACTGACATAACTGACTTATTCTCATCAATACCGTATGATGAAGGGATGAAATGGTTTGAGGAAGCCCTAATTAAGTATGGTAACAACAGAGACTTTTATCTTATTTTAACCCTGATGAAAATGGTTTTAAAAAATAATTTTATACATTATGAAGGGGAGTTTTTTAAACAAGTACAGGGAGTAGTGATGGGGACAAGGTGTGCCCCTACGTACGCCAACATAATTATTTCAATTTGGGAGGAAAAATACATTATAAATTCCAAACATGCAAAATGTTGGAAACTGTACAAGCACTACCTGGATGATGTGTTTTTTATGGACAAGCTCTGAAAGCATGTTTTTTGAATTTTTAAATTGTATATCAGAATCAGCAGATTTTTTTAAATTTTACCTACAAGATTAATAAGGATGAATTGGAATATCTGGACATTTCTATTAAGAAATGTGAAGGTATTTTCAGTTCAAAGATTTATCGGAAAGAAACTTTCTCAAATTCATATTTAGCGTACAATAGTGCACACCCCCTACACCAGAAAAAAAGAATTGTTAAGGGACAATATGTTAGGGGTAGTCATATGACATCCGGAGAATGTGATTTTGATGTAGAATGCAAAACATTGAGGGAAATGTTTATAGAAAGAGGTTACCCCAACAAATTTATAAAAAACATAGAAAAAGAAGTTAGAGAAGGAAGGCTGGATAGATTTAAACCCATTTTGGGGACAAAACAGGGCTTAGTAAGGAAAAGGTTAAAACAGCGAATTTTGAAGGTGAAAGAAATTGTGTGACAGATTGTAAGGGAGACGCAGTAAGAATAAGAAAATTGTTAGAAGAGGAATGGAATAGATTTGGTGAACTATCAGACTTGGAGGGAATTTTCGATAACCCTTTAAGATGCACATACAGAAGGGGTAGAAGTCTAAAGGCTATATTAGAAGGTAAAAAAGATGGCCTTAAGTGTAAAGAGGGTAAGGTAGGGACCTTTAAATGTGGACGATGCTCCCAGTGTCCGTATATCTACATGAGGGACACTATTCTGGTTAGCAGTAGGGACTATGCGAATTGTGACACTAGTGGTACAGTGTACATAGGGCTTTGTGACCATTGTGAAGCATTCTATGTAGGTAAATCAGAAAGAAAGTTTAAAAACAATCTATGAGCATAACTATGAAATTAGAACAAAATGTGCCAAGAATGCTCTTTACAGACACACAATAAGCTGTCAAGAAGGTAAATTCAAATTATTTGTATTGGAAGTAATTTCAAAGGACATAAGAGGAGGTCCATGGCAGACTTCCAATGAATACAAAGAACTACTGTGGCAACTATCCCTGGAAGCTACTAGATGTCCAGGTCTGAATGATGCAGTCTCTCCTGCCCCAGTTTTAAAGTTAAGGGCTGCAAAGCTCTACTGATTCTGAAAAAATGTATCCCTTTATGTACATTAACTTTATAAATATATATATATATTTTTTTTTTTGTTAAATGTAAAACTACTTACCCTAGGACAAAGCTAAGGACTGCAACATCAAAAGTGTATGCGCAAAAATGTATTTTGGTTCAAAAAGAGAAAAAAGAAAATGCATGTCTTTTACTAGATTACTGTTGGAACCATTTATCTAAAAAGCACCTGTATAGGATTTTAATTCTTTCTTTGGACACAAGATGGTGGTATTGTATGGAAAAATAGTTTGTTTTTATAAGTTTTTTTAACATGTATAAAACTAAACTGTATTTGTATTTATTTATATTTATATATTTAAATCTATTAGAGTTTAAAGAATGTATTGTGGATATTTATATATGTATGTATGTGTTTAGAACTGTTTTAAAGGACTGGTTTAAAGGAATTTTAAAAAATGTTTTATAGGGCTGAACATCTATTAAGTACATGTGACCACATTAAGAATATACACAAATTGGATAGCAGTATTAATTAAGTGGAGGGTATTTTAGTGGAAGAATTGTAAAAGGTATGCATTTCTGTTTCATCTGAGGAAGTCATCAGAGGACGAAAACGCATCTGTGTTGATAACAGCGTTTATGGTTTTATTCTGAAGAAAGTGTGTTTCAATAAAGCTTGTTCGTGTGGAAAATACCAGTGGAGTCGTGCCTTGGTGGAATTGCTCTATTTTCTCTTGGTTTTGGCTGCTTCTACTGTGCAATTTACTTTCCTGTTCACTTTGGCTGTTGAAATTTTAAATATTCAAACTGCTGAACAAATTTGCGTGTGGGTGTGTAGTTTACAACTATTGCTTTTGTTTTATCTTCATTAATTTTGTATCCAAAAGACTTGAAACTGTCTCAGAATGTTCCATTAACACCAAAATGTCCTTTTCTAGTTTTACCAAGTGTAAAATAATATCACCTGCAAATAAAGCGAACATTTTCTTTATTACCATGTGACAATGTGAGGTACTGCCAGCTATGCCAGGAGACGTACGGCAGTGGATGTTTAACATGTGCAAGCACAGCTAGCTGGAATTTAGTACAGAATTATATGTTATTTGAATATCAAACCTATTTTGTACAGATGCTTGTGTTGAAAATGTATTTGTAAAGTTGCTTGTGTCAAAAATATATCAACACAGTGTCCTGCTGGACAGTGGAAGGAATATACATGTAATATTGTAACTGTTGAAATGTATAAATTGCAACAAAGGATACTGGAAGAGAAGGGTTAATCTCAGTCCAGCTAACTTTGACAATAGTTTGGCATTAAATTACCTAGCTTAGGCCATAAAGATTGTATCTTACAGTTCTTAATGCAGCTGCAGACAAAAAGTCTGTACTAGGAAGCTTTCTGTATTGTCTTTGGGGTGAACTCATTGCTACTCAGGAAAGGTGGAGGTTTGAAATTGTTTCATGACTTCCAGAAGCTGCAACAGATCTTAGCAAGCTCTATGGGTGTGTATTATTGACACACATGTGCTAAATCCTGGCAGCTTATAGCCAAGGGGGTAGCATAGGAACCAGAAATCAGATGACTAGATGTATGTGATGTCATCCTCTAATCCATCACTACAAATAATGTTTTAATACTAAGTGAGACTGAAGTCTCAAGACAACCTGTTTTTGGAACCTGACAAAGAAGGACCACTCACCTACTTCATCTTGCCTTGCTCTAGTAAGTGAACCAGGGAACAATAATTCAAACTCTACCATCTTGTTATATTTTCCTTTCTAGGGCCCCCAGATACATCCTCACTGCTGAAAATCAAATTCCAGTCACACCTATAAGTAATATTCCCTGCAGAAAGGTAATTATTTTTCCCAAAATGTTCTTAATCTCCATTGTGGCAGTTTTAGGTGGAATATAAATACATGCTAGCATAATCCTCCTTCCTTACCAACAGCATCTTACTACTAGAAATCCACCATTATCTTTTTTGTTCCTTCTTTGGTTCATAGGTAGGTACTACACTATTGCCCCAAGGGATTATGTAAGTCTAGCCAACAGGATTCCCTGGATTTTGCCACCCAAGAAGGTTATTTTCCTGTGCCCCAGTCGAGCAGGGCCACAAAAGTGATCCCTGCGGTGAATTTCCTATTTCCCATCCACTCATCAAATTTTTCTTGAAGAGTTCTAGTGAGGAACTCTGCTTGACATAGACAGGTAGCTTGTTCCAGAGTATGGGAAGTCTCTGGGACAGGAATCTATCCCTCCAGCATGTCTATTTATTGTGGTGACAATGTTTAAGTCTCTAGAGCATGTAGCTTGGAGGGATTGGGATTTCTTTAGGTGTAGCATGTCCAACAGCTCTGGATTTGACATAGCTTTGTATGTTAGGCAGAGATCACCTCAGAGTAGGTGATATGCTATGGAGTAAAGCATATCGCCTACTCTGAGGTGAGTAGGCGATATGCTATGGAGTAAAGCTGGTGGTTTTTGAGAGTCAGCGTAGGGCATCTGTTTGAGTCCCATAATCCTCTTTGTGAGGTATTTTTGTGGCCTTTCCAGCTGTTGCAGATGTCTTGTGAGGTACATTCCAAAAGGGGCGATGTACTCAATAATGGGTCTAATGAGAGCTGAGTAGAGGGGAAAAATTACCTCTTTTTTCCTGGATGAGAACCCTTTTGTGATGAGGTGTGCCATGTAGAAGGGTGATGTGATTATCAAAGGAAAGACTGCTGTCCACCTGAGTCCCAAGGTCTCTTATCACACCTTTGGCATTGAGTGGACTGCCACCTATGTGGTAGTTCATGAGTACAGAGTTTTTACCAAAGGGGGTGACAATGCACTTTTTGGCACTGAGCTTGAAGTCATGGCTCTGACACCAGGCATCAGTCTCAGTGAGGCCCTTCTGTAAGATGTCCACGTCGTTTGGGGACTCAGCTATGGCACCTAATTTGCAGTCATCTGCAAAGTTCATCAGCCAGAGGCCCTCTGTGTTAGCCCGTACTTTAGAGAAGTAGATCCCAAACAGGAGAGGACCCAAGACTGAACCCTGTGTTACTCCACTTGTCACAGGTTTGAAGTCAAGATTTGGAGTCTGCAACTATTACAGTGTGGGTTCTGTCAGTGAGCCAGTTGGCAACCCATCTTGTGCTGTATGGATTTATACCCAGTTTAGTGAGTTTATCTATGATTTCAGAATGGGGGATGGTGTTGAAAGCCTTGGCGAGGTCAAGATAGGCTGTGTGAACTGCCTTACCCTCGTCTACGGCTTTGATGACGGTTTCAAATAAGTCGATCAGGTTCAGGAGACATAATCTGCCCTTCACAAACCCGAACTGGGTGGGGTCCAGAGTTTGGAGGTTACCAATGTCTTTGTTTATGAGTTCCATGATGATACGTTCCATGGCCTTGCAAACCAGGCTTGTCAAGCTAATAGGGCAATAGTTCCCGGGGTCCGTGGTGGCTCCCCCTTTGTGGAGTGGTATAACTGTTGCTATGCACCATTCAGTGGATATAAAGCCTGTCGTGAGATGGGGGGCAGTTCATTCTGACATTCATGCAGAACGAAGCCTGGGATGTTGTCCGGTCCCATGGATGCTGTGTTCTTGGCTTTGAAGAGTGCAGTTTTTACCTGCTCAATTGTGATTGCAGGGGCACTGCATTCTTCCTGTATGGATATGGGCTTTTTAGGGGATGAGGGGGGTTAAGGTAGTAGTGAACCTATCAGCCAGGATGTTGGCGATATCAATTGGTTCCGTAATTTTCATGCCATTGTGCTGTAAGTCAGAGCAGAACTGGGTTTTTCCATTGAGATTCTCGACATAGCTATAGAATGCTTTGTGGTTGCCCTTAGAGTCAGTGGCAATCTTGTTTTCACTGCTGGCTTTGGAGGATCTTATGAGGGATCTCAGCTTCTTACTGAGGCTTACCAGGGAGTTCCTCAAATCATGGGATTTTACTCTCTTTTGCAACAGTTTCTTCCTTCTGTTGTAGTTTGTTTATAGCAGGGGAGCACCAGATTGGCTTCCTTTTTTTGGAGGACAGCATCTTGGTTCTGTTAGGGATAGCACAATCCATGCACTGGTGTAAGTGTTTACAGAGTGCATTTGTATAAGATTCAGCAGTCGTAAATGCAGTGTCTATCTGCATGGGTGTCGTGAAGTTAGCCATTCTGTCTTAAGAAGCATGAAGCTGGTCTCCTTAATGGGGGGTGGGCTGGGATGTGGATATCTATGGTGATTAGCTTATGGTGGGATCTGACAAACGAGGAGTTGACTTTAGGTGTGGAACACCAGTCACTCATGTTGGTAATGACTAGGTCTAGGATATTATTGCCCCTGGTGGGGGTGTGGATAAGTTGATCCAGGGCATTGGAGTTTATGAATTCTAGAAAGCACTGAGCAAGGGAGTTGGTACATGAGTAGTTTTCCCAGTTAATGGTGGGGTAGTTGAAATCGCCCATTATTACGGTGTTTGGTTGAATCCTAATATTTTCTAGTATATCAAGAAAAGAGGAGTGGGAAGCCTGGGGCATGGTGGGAGATCTGTAGCAAGCTACAATATGGATTGCAGTTTTACCCAGTGTTAGTTGCACTTGGATCATTTCGGATGCATTATGTTGGGCAACTAGCCTGGAAGTGTAGTTATTCCTAATGAATATGGACACACCTCCACCCTCGGTGTTCTGGTCCTGGTTAGATGGCCGAAAGGCATGGTTATGAGTTATATCCTGGTAATGCAGGGGTGCCTCTCTGGAGCCTTGAACCAAGTTTCAGTCACTGCACAGACATTGATGTTCTCCATTTTAAGGAGTGCCGCAAGTGAGTGCATTTTGAGGTTTAGACTTCTAGCACTGAGTAGCATTACCCTCAGTATTTGCTTGGCTGTATCAGTTAGGGTGGTGGGTTTGTCATTTGAACCTTGCCTAAAAAAGGCACTATAGGGGTGGCAAGAGCCTTAGCCAGTATCCGGAATCCCAGGGGCGACAGGTGCAGGCCATCCCTGGCAAAGCATTGTGGCCTGTCAACCATGTTGTTCTTAGGCAGACAGATACTGGATCCCCTTAGAATGATACCAGAATGTTAGCCTATTGCTGAAGTCAATCATTTTGTCCTTGTACTGCGGTATCCTTCTGGGCTAAGGTAGGATGCTACTCAAGGCTAGGGTCATACCTGCCTGGATTACAAGATCGGAGAGCTCCTCCATGTCTCTTTTCATGTGGACCAGGGAGGTATGTCTCAGGTCGTTCACACCAACATGGACAATGAATTTGTCACACTTGTACTTGTTGTGGAGTGACCGGAGTGTGTGGGTTATGTGGCAGATCCTGGCACTTGACAGACAGCTAACAGTAACCTTCTCCTTGTCTATTCTGGTGAGTGAAACATCAGTGTGCCTGACTATAGAGTCACCTATGACTAATGTACCTAACACATTAGTCATCTATGACTAATGTGTTAGGTACGTTGTTTTGCCTTATGAGCTGTGGTTGAGCGGCACATTGAGTCTATGTGTTATGTGTCTTTTGCGTTGTGATGAGGGGTGGAGGTTGCTTGCATTTCTGCTTTGGAGATCTCTATTGCTTCAGCAGATTCTTACTGAAAGCCTCCGAGAATGTTTTTGTGTGTCTATGTCTGGGTTCTGGTGGTGTAGGTATAGTGGGACTATAACTGGTAAGTTCAGTCTTGGGTTGAGAGAGCTTTGCCTCCAGTTTGGCTAGATAAATGCATCTCTCACAGGTTGTAGTGTTGGGTGGTAGGAGGAGAGGGTTGTCAGTGTACATGAGGCAATTGCTACATTGCCCCAAGATGCCCAGATTCATCAGTTAGACAGGAGAAAACACCAGGAGCTGTCCCTTGGACATGCCTGGGTAATCAATTTTTTCCTCTAGACAAGTGAGGGAAGTACTAGAGCTGTTTCATTGAAGACAAGTGAGGGAAGTAAGTACTAGAGCTGTTTCCTCAAAGTAACTTGAGGAAGATATGTACAAAAACTGTTAACCACTAGGTAATGAGAAAGGTTGAGTGCTTCAGTAATTTGTTGCTTATTTAGTGCTTGCAGCAGTTCTGAACCGGTGATGAGCATGGAGAGATATTCCTATCACTATAATTAATACAAGTACAACAATTTTCCTTTGTTCTAGATATTCTGATGAATAACCATCTTGAAATGTTTTCTTTATCAAACTCGTATGATCAGTTCTTTCCGAATATGTCTCTTACAGAATAGCTATTTGTACTCTACGTTTTAATATAGTTCGCTACTCTTTCTTTTTTGTATATACCTGGGAGACCATTCACAATAAAAGATAATATGGAAAGTGTTGCAATTATGATAAGAAGTTATTATTCCCATCAGTTATGTATAACAGCTTTTTAAAAAGATGTCTACAGTCAGCTTTGGTGTTACATGCATACACTAATGTTTATCAAGTTGATCTTTTATACAGTTGTTTCTTATCATATCCATTTGAATTTATGTTGCATCTTACAAGACTTTTTGTTTTAATGAAAGCCCTCAAACAAAAAAAACACACATCCAGAACATCTCCATAATCTATTAATGTAATACAAACACACAAAACTATGTACATCTTAAAATAATGAAGTTTAACCTTCCTAACAGGAACAACTGTCCCTGATTGATAACTGCACTCACTTATCGTACCCATCATTGATTATAATGCCATATTCGGCATGTACCTGACCAGACATATGCAACAACTGGAATGCCCACATGGGTTCCTTATGGGGAGAATCCAGGGTATAAACCTATAAATCCCTATGTCACAAGATGGGTTGCCAACTGGCTCACTGACAGAACCCACATTGCAAAAGTTGCAGACTCCAAATCTGACTTCAAACCAGTGACAAGTGGAGTATCACAGGGTTCAGTCCTGGGACCTCTCCTGTTTGATATCTACTCTGAAGTATAGGCTAACACAGAAGGCCTTTGGCTAACGAAGTTCTCAGATGACTGCAAACTAGGAACCATAGTCGAATCCACAAATGATGTGGACATCCTACAGAAGGGCCTCACTGAGACAGATGCCTGGTATCAGAGCCATGGCCTCAAGCTCAATGCCAAAAAAGTGTACTGTCATCCCCTTTGGTAAAAACTCTGTACCCATGAACTACCACATAGGCGGCAGTCTACTTAACACTGAAAGTGTGATAAGAGACCTTGGGACCCAGGTAGACAGTAGTCTCTTTCTGTGATAACTATATCGCCATAGTAGTTAGGAAATCCTTCTATGTGGCACACCTCATCACAAAAGGGTTCCCATCTAGGAAAAAAGAGGTCATGGTTCCACTCTACTCGACACTCAGACACATTATAAAGTACAACGCCCCTTTTGGAATGTACCTCACAAGACATCTGCAGTAGCTGGAAAGGCAACAGAAGTACCTCACAAACAGGATTACTGGCCTCAAACAAATGCCCTACACTGACAGTCATAAAAAACTCCAGCTTTACTCCGTAGCATATCACCTTCTCCGAAGTGATCTCTGCCTAACATATAAAGCTATGTCAAACCCAGAGCTGTTGGACATGCTAC
The DNA here is from genome assembly GCF_019279795.1 of Protopterus annectens. Lineage (NCBI taxonomy): Eukaryota > Metazoa > Chordata > Ceratodontiformes > Protopteridae > Protopterus > Protopterus annectens. The sequence goes on from NC_056737.1 coordinate 268,486,573, forward strand.
ACCTAAAGAAATCCCAATCCCTCCGACCTACATGCTCTAGGGACCTAAACCTTGTCACCACAATAAACAGGACATGCTGGAGGGATAGATTCCTGTCCCAGAGACTTCCCATACTCTGGAATAAGCTACCCATCAAGCAAAGTTCCTCATTAGCACTCTTCAAGAAAATTCTTGATGAGTGGATGGGAAATAGGAATTACACCCCGTGGATCACTTCTGGGGCTCTGCTCGACAGGGGCACAGGAAAATTACTTTCTTGGCTGGCGTAAGCCAGGGAACCTTGTTGGCCAGGCTTACTTAGGCCCTTGGGCTGATAGCCTAGTTCCTACCTATGAACCTATAAACGCATTGTCCTACATGGCTCACCTTAAAGTCCTCTATCTATACTTGGCCACCTAGGTTACTGGGAGACGATCTATGCCTGGTATACAAGGCATCCTCAGATCCATCTCTGATGGACATTTTCCAAGATCAAAGGACTTAAATTTTGTTTGTGACATAAGACATACTGGCATGACAGATGTGTCTCATGAGATCCCACTCTCTGGAACAGACTCCATCATCCATGTGAAGAAGAGCACATCCCTAATCCTATTTAAGTGTATCCCTGACCAATGGATGGGAGACTCGAAATTCACTGTCTCTCACAGACAGAGAGACAGTAATGCCCAAACTAACATACCCCCTCCCAATGAACACCCATGATACATGCACACATAAAAGGTTGGGTTGCATGAATAGGCTTATAAAGGCCCTGTTGGTCATTAGCCTAGTATACCTATGAACCTATTAATTTGTAAGAAGGTGCTGGAAGCACTCTCTCTGTTTTTGATGTCCTCTGGACTGGTAAGCAGACTGTTGCTGGTATCCCTTACAAATGGTATCTTATGACTATCTTCTCCATTTTTCTTTTTCCAGCAACCTAATAGAGTTTCTTTGAGCCATCTGCTCAACCACTTTCCAGAAACTGATAGAATGCCTCTGGCACCTTATTCTTTGCTATTGTGACTATTTCTTTTAGCCTCTTTTTTAGTCAGCAGATATTTCTTCTTAACCCAGACAAATTTTCTACTTCCCACTTTTTTCCCCACACTCATTTTTTTCAATAACGTCCTGGACTTCCGCGTTTACCACAAGCTTCCTTACTTCTCTTATTGCAATATCTATCTCAGCCACATACCTGTTCCATACTTTCAACACGTGCTGTTTTGAGATGATTCCACTCTTCTTCAACTTCACTTACTTTCTCTCCCTCCTGAGGTGGTAGAGCCCTGAGTATTTCCTTGAACTTTTGTATTTTTGCTCCAATAAACTTCCAGGTCTTTAGCTTAGTCTCTGATAACCTTACAGCCTTCTCTGACCACTGCTTGCAGATGGATTTTGGCCACTAGTGGTTTATGCTGTGGGCCAGATGTTTCACTGGAGATGGGTTTTACCTCAATACCCTTTCTTTGTTAGGAAGAAATCTACCTTAGCTGCATGCTAACCACTCTTGTATGTGACTGTCTCTCTTGGTTAACCACATGTTGGCCACCATCATGGCACTTAGAGAAGTATAAAATAGCCTGTACTTATTTATGTGTTAGCTCATCCATGTGGACCCAGGCAATCCTCATATCTTGCTTTGTTTGTCTCAATACGAGTACTCAGGTCCCCCATTATCAACATTAACTCAAGTTGACCTACGTTACTTAGTAGGTCCTTCAACTGCTGTCTAAATGCACACTTTTCCTTGCCATCACAAACTTGCTGTGGGAGACAGGGTAGTATTTATTATCATAACATGTACTTAAATTGGAGTCAGACTGCCATGAGTCTATCACTAACTTTGATGACACGCCTCACTGTCTTCAGAAGTCTCTCCCCAGAGCTGAAGACTTCTGTGAAACCACGGTAATGTCATTGCGATTGATGACTCCTTGAATAGTAGAATGGATATTCATCTCATCAGGATTTTATGGAAAGAGTAATGAACATATGACATTTAAAAGGTGATGATGACAATACACAAGTGGGTACAGAAATAACTTCTCATTTTGATAAGGTAAGATGCTCTATATGCAGATATACATACACAGCTGAGAAAGAGTTAAGAGCTCCATCTCAAATCAAACTAGGCTCTCTGGAATATAGTTCTGTAATGCTACCAGTCATAACAATGAAACAACTGGAGAACTGCATATTCCTTTAAAACTTTAATCGGGGGCTACATAACTGCTTGGTATACCAAACGACTGTGCCCTTTAATCTTTATGCAGCATTTCTCTCTTCCAACCAGCCCCCCACCTTACTACCCAGGCACCAAAGACATCCATTCATGTACAACAATATTAATTACAATAATAATAATAATAATAATAATAAAAAATCCCTCCAGAAAACAGGAAATCCCACTTAAGTGAACCCTGCCCAAGTTCTTAGCAACCAGTTTTTGAACGTTTTCTCCTAAACCCAACCCAAAGTGTGCAATGCACACAGTGAACAATGCCTCTAGACTACTACTAGAGTGACCCACTGCCTTTGATTCCAATGTTCACTGTACCTCTAAGACAACAAGAAAATATATAACTAATGATACACTTGCAAAATTCACTTTAAAATACCTCTATCACTGCAGAATTAAATGTTAGCCATATTATTATTATTATATATAACCAAAAATGAAAACATGCAGCTTACCCATGGCTGTGGGAATATCAGTCCAGTTCAAGGCACATTTCTGAGTGCAGACACCGTCTTCATTTAAAACCACAGTGAGGTCATCTTGCCCAACTGCCACCTTCCTGTCTGCCAGTGGCGCAACCAATGGTTCCAACTGTTTTCCTGTTGGAAAGAGTTCTTTGATTGACCCCTTTCCATCTACCTGGCAGGAAATCAAAGACAAAGAAATCACTCCAAGTACAAAAATAAATGGAAGAACTAAAAACACTTCAATGGCCCTATAGAAGGAGACGACCTACCCTGCAAAGACAATTCTAAATTCTTCTATGACAATCTGTACCCACAATGACCAAATACAATTATCTACCCATAATACACCAGTTTAACCATCAACCCAGGTTGAGATAACCAGTCCTCCCTCTCTTTATCAGCGAGTGTTGGGTTCAGGCACCTAGCCAGCATGACATTTTCCTGTAGTACATTTGGTTGGGGACACATGGCTGAAATGACATTTGGCTGCAGAGAAATACGGCTGTTGTGAATTCCCTGAGGGCAAACAGAAGAATGCAGTGCCATGCCCACAACTTCAACAACCAAATGCCCAGGAGGGAAATAATGTCCATGGCTCACAAGGCAGCATAAGACAGCAGGCAGTATGGCAGGCATCAGCAGTAGGCTGGTCAGTGGACATGTCAATGGTAGTAAAAATGCAGTGCACAATTGCAGCACCTTTATAAGCGGTGCGTGTGAACCACTCCCACAGCATCTAGAGAACATCACCTAAAATGCATACTGGAGCCTAAATGTGACTACACTAGCATGTGGGACATTCTCCATGCTGTTGCACACTTCTACATGTTGTAGTTACATAAACATGTACTGTACACTGAGCACAACACTCATTAGTTCTTCTGCCACCATGCACTTGGTCGTTACAGTTGTAGGCAAGGCAGTGTGTGCTTCTCTTTGCCTGCAGGGAATTCACAAAAAGCCATATTTATCTGCAGCTAAATATCACTTTAGCGATGTGTCCCCAACCAAATGTACCACAGGGAAATGTCTCGCTGCCTAGGAGCCTGAACCCGGGAGTGTTCCTCAAGATAAGGATGCATCTGGTCTTGCCCCCTATCACTGGTGACATTCTCTTATCATCCCCGGTCTCTCTTGATCAGAAACTTCATACAGTTGAGGAGATAATCAATACTATCACAGAAAAAAATATCTATGAGCCTCTTGCACATAGTAATATCCCTCCTAAGTACAGCCTAAGTCCCAAGGCATTTTATGAAACTCTTGTCTGCCTGGGATCTCTATAGCACCAATGGCCATATACAGCAAGAGCTGCTGTTGGGCAGTTGAGGCATCTTTTTCAAGCTTTCTTTCCAGCAATGGAAACTTATGTGCTGACCAATACTGGAGTTATCACAAATGAAAATCCAGTCAATGCAATGAGGGTCTGTCCCAACTTCATCAAAAAACATTAATTCTTTCCTTTTCTTCCAATAAACATTTCTTCCAGTGAGAAGATATTGTATTAAAAACATCATTACAATAACAAGTGGCTGCCAAGTGATAAAAAAAAGTTGTATTATGTATATGTCTATCAACCATGTATCAGATACTCTGTCAGAGAACCAATTAGTACACTTCTCATTCCTATACAATATTCTACACAGGTTGTCGGATAATTCTCTAGTACTTTTTGATAAACCCAAACATTCCCACTCCCAGAAGTAGATGTCCCTAAATGCCCTATATACCTGAATAAGGATTTGTCTTCGCTATCTATAAGGGATACTGTACAAGTTCAGATATTTTAGTCTTTCATAATAACTTAGATTTTAACATCCATGGATGTCCTTGGTATATTTCCGCTGTACTCTTTCCAGTTTACTCATGCTTGTCTTCTTACAGGGTTTCCATATATTCCATACTCAAGTTTGGGTCTAATGTAACTAACAAACAATGACTTCATCATTTTTTATTTCCTAGACTTTATAATTTTTTTTATACAAGCTATAGTTCTACAACTATCATTATACAATGCTCCCCCATTACTATTCCAAAACGTGCACGCTGATTGGCCATTATAAATCCCACAATATACCAACAGAGAAAGGTCCGGTTGCCTGGACTTTTTTCCGTTGGTATAAAGTGTCCAAAACATTCTTTTTTTAATAACTAACACAAAAAGGAAAAAAAAAACAGCGACTGCCTTTTCTCCGTTGCTTCTGTTTCAAAGCATTGATGTACTGGGTATGCATAGGAACGCAAGTCCCATACGCATGCGCAGTACATCAACACAAGAAAGCAGTATACCACCACCGGTGGAAGAACAGTAATGCGCCGTTATACAAAGACATTATTTAAGAAAAGTATTTTTTTTCTTAAATAATGTCACTGTATAATAGCAATGATCGAATCCGTGGTTGTGGTATATTGAAATTTACCAACGGTTGGCTTTATTTAATCACTCGGGCTTCGCCCTCATGATTAAACCATACCAACCATAGGTAAATTTTCAATATACCACACCACATTGTCGGTTATTGTTTAATTAACCAATTGGTTGATATGATTAGAAAAACTCATAGCTGAATCTACCCATATACCCAGGTCCTTAAATGAGTCTACAGTTTCAATCACTGTGTGCTGTATTAAATGTTCACCTTTCATTTTATGCCCCCCAAATCTCATATGCTTAGTTTTTGATGTATTTATCAGCATATTATTTTCCTGTCCCCAAATGGTCAATTTATTCAAGTTATTTTGCAGACATGTTTTATCTGTAACACTTGGAATTAGTTTACCCAATTTCAGATCATCTGCGAATAGACTGCAGATCACCTCAGATTAAAAAGTTAGGTCTCAAAGATACAATCTACACAAGTAAGGGCCTAGGACAGAGCCCTGTGGGACACCCTGACTGTAACCAAGAATTTCACCTGCCCAGTTGCTGTATGATACTTGCCATGTCCTACTTGTAAGCCATGCAGCTATCCATTTTATCAAGAGTACATCAATACCTAGTTGTACTAATTTATTGATCAGTGCTTTGTGTATGACCCTCTCAAATGCTGAAGTTAAGTCTATATAAATTACATCACAGCACAATTTTTCATTCATAGCAGTTATTATATTGTTATAAAACATCATGTTACAGGTGGTAATAGATCTATTTTCAACATATGCATGCTGATAATATGGTTTTCTAGTGCCAACATATTCAGTTCTGACAATAATTTATCCAATATTACCTTCTCCATTAATTTTCCACAATATGAAAGCAGACTTAAGGATCTATATAATTCTGGGTTTGTCCTATTCCCCTTTATCTTAAAGACAGGTTGGAATGTTAAACATTAAACAATTTCTCTTTCAAAACTTTCCACATTCCATCTGCATGTCTCCAATCCTGAGGAATCTCCCCATATGTACATATGACCTAGTGAATAACAGATATAATGGTAGTGTTAAGTTCTTGCTGAAGTGTTCTCAGGTCATTGTTACTAATTCCGTCTTCTCTCTGCACTTTGTTTGGGTCCAGTTTGCACAGTTCTTTTTCGATATAATCTAATATGATACCAGTATCGGGTTAACTGTTTGTCACTAGGACAACTTATCACTCCTTTTGTGGAGTCAAACTGCTTTGCATAAGATTTTGTAAATATATCTATAATCTGTTGTGTCTGAGAATAAATTTTAGAATCTGCATACAGTTGATCAATTTGTGTGTCTTTATCCTTTCCAGATCTTTTGTATCTATAAAAAGGTTTCCTTTTATGCTCAATATCTTTATATACATTTTCTTCAAGTTTTTCTTGATCTTGTCTCACACTATACTTAATCTGTTTGCCCAGCTTACTTATTTCAGTTTGTAGTTCAACCTCTCTTCCATTTCTTATACTTTTTGTAACCTTATATAACCTTAATCAGATATCTTGTTATTATGGAAATATATCCCCCTGACATTGTATGCCTAGATCCTGATGTTAAACATTAAACAATTTCTCTCTCAAATTTTCCACATTCCATCTGCAGTTTTTCCACTGAACACCTCACTCCAATTAGTTTTACATAGTGACTGTTTTGCTTCCATATAATCTGTAATTAACCTTCTGTGCATTGGTTTAGATTTCATTCTGGCAGAATTATCTAGCGCCAAAATAAACCTTAATAACCTCAGGATCACTGCACATCAATGGTGGTAAAACTTGACTTGAAGTTACAGTAATTTCCTTGGGAACACAAACAATATCTAGTATGTTCCGACCCTGGTAGGTTTTTTTACAATCTGAAGCAATTGTCCTGAATATACTCTGAATAATTTCTTTACTAATGTTGTTGAATCAATATTATTCCAGTCCATTTCTGGTAAATTTAATTCCCCAGCTATTATTACTATTCCCTCCTGTGTTTCATGCATGAAATGTATGAATTCCTCTAGTTCATCTGCACTTGAATTTGGCAGTCTATACACTCCAACAATTGTTATATGCTCCAGGGATGTCTTTATTGTCACAGTTACACAGTCTATAGTATTGGTATTATCATTGATACATGTAATAATCACAGGTCTCATAGCTATCTTTAATCATAACACCTCCACCTGATTTTTTGTTAGAACGTCTGTTACAGTAAAAACATTTATATCCAGACAGAATTGTTTTCCAGTCATTGTTCTTTAACCATGTTTCATAAACTATAACATCAATTTTGTGGGAACGTAGCAAATATTCCAACAAAAACACTATTATTAATGCTAATAGCATTAACAACCATCAGAGATACATCGAATATTGCCATCTGTGAACTGTTACATTTTTGACCTGGCAAAACATGGGGTCAGGGACCTTGATTTTTCAGTCTACCTCTAGACATCCCACATTACAGTGTTTAGCTTTAAAATATTACATCATAGCCCTAAAGATCCTGTCAATCCTGTCAAGACTTTGCATGTCTTTTCACGTATACCCTGCTTTTTTTTTAGTCAGTCAGGCTTAATACCATTCCTTGAATTTCAATGACTATTTAAAAGGCAAACAGGGATAATCACACAGGACAGTATTCTCAGTGCCTGTTGCTTCTTTTTCTTTCTAAAGTGGCCAGTTTTCATTCTTTTGTTATGCTTGTGTTTTAGTCCTTAAACACCTCCTCTTTGTATCTATCAAAGTGGCAAATTTGAGCTGTTTGCTGCTGTGTCTGATAGTTCACAGCAGAAGACAAAGTTCATGTGCTGAGAAAGTACAGTTGTGTACACTTACCATAAATGTAGATGTTAGAGTGTTATTCACTGTTGCAGTCATTACATTTGGGTAATCCTGCTGGCAGGTTCCTCTCAGTCGGCCTGAATTCCAAAGTCCTGGGTCCTGCGTCGGCCACTGTCGCCCCTTCCCTGACATCAGGTCATCAGGGGTATAAAAGATGCGGCTGACGCCATTTTCTTTAGTTTTTCTTGCCTCAGATGTCAGGTGCCCCCTAAAAGGGTAGCCAAAATTTATATACATAGAAATACATGCACCAATGTAAACATTACCTTCATAGGTTGTATAAATCAGAGAAGGAAAGATAGGTTCCATCAGAAGAATAAGGGGGATGGCGGGTGGGTAACCTGGACTACAACAGAATGCACTCGAACATCTACATTTATGGTAAGTGTACACAAATGTACTTCTTCATGTTTCACTGCTGCAGTCATTACATTTGGGTAGAGTCCCAAAGCTATGGATGGGAGGCTGGAGCTAAACGGCATTAGGAGCGGCTATGAGGCCCTGCAGAACTGCAGTGGCAAAGCCTGCCCTGGATTTAGAGTAGAGTGGCAGACGGTAGTGCTTGGTAAAGGTGTGCACTGAACTCCAAGTAGCAGCCTCTAAAATGTCCTTGGTTGGCACTCCCCTGAGAAAGGCTGCTGAAGTGGCTGCAGCTCTGGTTGAATGTGGCCTAATGTCCTTAGGCACTGGCTTGCCATGGTGTAAGTAGCAGAAACGAATGCAGTGGCCTATCCACTTTGAAACAGTCTGCTTTGAGATAGCCTTTCATTGTGATGCTGCAGCATAAGCCACTAGTAATTGTTCTTTTAAAAGTCTTTTGGTCTGTCCAAGAAGAATCTAAGCTGTCTGTGAACGTCCAAGGAATGCAGAATTCTCTCCCCCTTGTTCTGTGGATTTGGATAAAAAGTTGGCAGATGAATAGTTTGGTTAAGAGCCACACTGGACATCACCTTAAGCATAGAAGTTGGGTTTGTCCTCGGAGAGAGCCTGTCTGGATAAAAAATGATAAAAGGTTCTACAGCCATGAGTGCCTGCTGCTCTGAAACTCACAGAAGTTATTGCTAGGAGCAGAGCTGTTTTCCAAGATAAAAACTTTATCATCGGCCATTGCAGCTGGCTCGAAAGGTGGCAGGGTGAGTTTTTGCAAGACATAGTTGAGGTCCCATGCAGGCATTGGTGATCTTCTTGGAGGCCTTAAGTTTTTGGCTCCTCTGAGGTACTGTTTTAGTAAGGGATGAGAAAAGATTGGTGGTTCTGTATTGTAATGAGCCAATATGGCAGAGGCATGAATTTTAATAGATGAAAAAGATAGACCTTTGTCCAGCATCTCAGTTAAGTATTGCAAAATCTGAGGAATATTTGGCACAGCTGTATCAGCTCCTTATGCCTGGTTCCAAACACAAAATCTCTTCCATTTTCCAGCATAAAATTTTCTAGTACTAGGTCTTCTAGCCTCCAAAATGACATCCATCACTGCTTTACTGAGAGATGTGTTTTGAATGACTAAATTATCCGCCATGCTGCCAGGTTTAAAGTCCTGAGTTGGCTGTGCAGGATCTGATTGTTTTGCTGAGACAGCAGATGAGATATCTGAGGCAAGGTCCAAGCTGGGCATTGAGACAAGCTCCTAAGAATTGGATACCAGTACTGGCTTCTCCTATCTGACCTTTAGGAGTACCTTGGGGAGGAGAGGCAGAGGGGGAAATGCGTATACTGATAGGTTTTTCCAGCTGAAAGATAGGGCGTCCCACTTTCCATGCTTGTCTGATAAATCCTTGTACAGGATCTTTTTAGTTGGTAGTTGTGAGGGGAGGCAAATAGATCTATGTCCGGGCATCCTCATTTCCTTGTTATCATGCTGAAGACTTGTGGATCCAGGTGGCACTTGTGGGGAGTCCATGAGGTTTCTGCTTAGGTCGCCTGCCAGAGTATTTTTCCTTCCTGGCAGGAATTGTGCCTGTAGGTGCACTTGGTAAGTCAATGTTGTGTCCCACAAAGTCATGGCTAGTCTGCAAAGAGGGTAAGAATGAGTGCCCCCCCTGCTTGTTTATATACCACATTACCGTGGTGTTGTCTGTCTTTATCAGAAGTTGTCCTGGATGCAGAAGGTCCTTGAAGGCTGTCAGGGCATTTTGAACTGCTAGCATCTCTTTTTGATTGATATGTAGATGCATTTGGTTTGAGGTCCATGTACCCTGAATGCATCTTCCTGCCATGTGGGCCCCCCAGGAGTAACCTGATGCATCCATTGTTAGTGTTTGCCTGGCTGGTGGTAATGTGAATGGCTGTACCTTGTTTTGGTGACAAGCCTGTGCCCACCATCGAAACTCCTGTTGCAGGCAGGGAATGAGAATAATCATAGTTTCCAGGCTGTGGCAATGTTGAGTCCAAACACTTTTTAGGTACCATTGAAGTTTCCTCATATGCAGTCTTGCATATGGAATTAGTGGGATGCAGGATGCCATGAAGCCCAAAGCCTGCAGAATTTTCTTGCAGATAACTGGGCCTTTGCTGCCAGCATTTTGAAATAGGTAGTTAGTTGCATTTGTTTGTCTAGCGTAAGATAAGCCATCTGGGCAGCTGTATTTAAGCTTGCACCTAGGAATATTATCTCTTGAGAGGGTACTAGTTTTGATTTATTTTTGTTGACTGTGTACCCTAGGCATGTTAGAAGTCTTTTCACAAATGACAGATGCTGTAGAAGAATGTCCTTGTTCTCTGCCTGAATTAGACAGTGGTCCAAGTAAGGATATATTCATACTCCTCTTTGTCTGCAGAATGCAATTACTGGTGCCAGGCACTTTGTAAAGACCCTGGGCGCAGTAGATAAGCCAAAGGGCAGTGCAGAGAATTGGTAATGCATTGAGCCAGCCTTGAAACTGAGGTATCTTCTGCGTATCTGTCTGATTGGGACATGCAGGTATGCTTCTGTTAGGTCTAAAGTCACAAGCCAAGCATTCTTGCCCAACATGGGCAGAAGTTGCTGCAAAGTCAACATCTTGAATTTTGGAATATCCAAGTATGTGTTCAAAATAGATAGGTCCAGTATTGGCCTCCAGGCCTTGTCCTTTCTGGGTACCAAGAACAGTCTTGAGTAAAATCCTTGTCCCTGCTCTTGCTCTGGTACTAGTTGAATGGCCCCCATGTGCATGAGGGATGAGACTTGTTTTTGTGCCTCTGCCCATTGATTTTTTGGCAGATCTGGCCAGCCATTTGCTTTTGGCAGGGTATGGAAATGGAACTTGTAGCCTTGTGATACGATGTTTAAGACCCACTTGTCCTGGGTTATAATGTGCCAATTTTGTGAAAAAAGTGCTAATTTTCCCCCTAAGGGGGCAACCAGGAGATAAGTGTTTAGTGCAGGCAGGGGGAAGTCATTGGGACTGTTTCCTGAATGGTTGTGATTTGTCTTCTCCAACTTTGGAGGTAGAGGCCCTCCATTGCTTTGAGCGGAATGAGCCTTGCGCCTGGGATCTGCCCCTTTGAGGTCTGTCTGACACAGGAAAGGACCAATTCTTTGTTGGCCAGCGTCTACTGAACCTAGGTGGCTGTACTTGTAAAAAATCTTTGACTGTTTGCATAGATTTAGCTTTGTTCTTCATTTTCTTTAACACCTCTTCTGCCTTAACACCAAACAAAGTACCATGCTGTAAAGGTGCATCTAATAATTTAACTTTAACATGATCAGGCAGATGTTGTTCCTTTAACCAAGCATGCCTCCTAATTACAGAGCCTGTTACTGTGGCCCTGCAGGAGGCCTCTAAAGAATCAAAACCACATTGCAAAGTATGCTTTCCAACTTGTTCAGCTGCATGCAATATATCCTGCATTTCCTTGTTTTATGCACATTCACAGTTTAACAACATTTTCTGTTTAAGCAATGCCATGACATGTTGCTGATATTTGAGCTTATGAAACTGACAGTTTAAGGCACTTATAGCCAAGGTAGCAGATGTGTAAACCTTTTTTCCCCATCTATCCAGTGCCCTAGAATCCCTGTCAGAGGGGGTAGGGTATTTTGCAGTGGAAGCCTTAACTCCTTTGGGACCCTGAGAAATAGTTTCTGGGTCTGCAGCAGGGTTTTTAAAAAGGAATTTATGTGAGTCAGGAATCCTGTAATATCTGTCAGGCTTAACAGGAGCTGGAGGTAAGGAGTCAGGTGTAAGGCTAGACTCCGAAAACACATCATCTACAATGTCTAACACAAGTGGGATGGCTAGTGGCTTGTGCTGTGGTAGTAACAGGAAATCCCTGAGCCTCTTTATATTCTGAAAAATCTTGGCTCTCCCAGTGGAAATGCTCCCTCAGGGTATGTAAGGCTTCCACAAAAGAATAGTCCTCAGGAGGAGAAGCTGAAGGTTTAGATTCTTCAGCATCAGAATCCTCATAGGGGGGGAAAGAATATTCCTGATCAAAAGAGGAATCAGAAGAAATGGAAACCTGATCTAAAGATTCATAGTCAGTCTCTTGCCTAGGCCTGTTATCAGGAGGGGGATGGGAGCCCCTGATCAAGGTAATCAAGTCTTCAGCCATTTTGAGCATCTGCTTTTTGGGCATGGAGGCCTGTCCACGTGGCTCTTGAATTTGCTTCTTTGCCTTTGAAGTCGGTTTAATGTATAGATGTTTAGGTCTGAATACACCCTCAGAAGCCGGTGCCTGCTCAGCAGCTCCAGACCCCATCTGAAGGAATAGCGTCTGAGGCTCCAATACCTTGCGTTTCCAGTGGCATAGCCGACTCCACATGGGAGTCGGTAGCGGCCTGCGACTCTAAAGTAGCGGGCGTCAAGGGCTGCGAAAGCACCTCACTGAGAACCGGCGACTGGCTAAGGAGAAGCTTCATGGTCGGTTTTGGGCCTCGGTTGTCTTTCTTTTTCTTTGCGTTTTTTTGTGAACTCTGGTAGTCGGATGGCTTTCTGACGACATTTTTGGATAATTAAACCTGCGTCCAAAATAGTTTAATGCAAAATCATACCGACGCTTAATAGTGCGTTGGTTAAATCTAACACAAAACCAACAACCTAGAAAGTTATGATCAGGGCCTAGGCAAGGAATACAGTAAGAATGAAAGTCCTTATGAGGTATTTGCTTCCCACAAGAAATGCAATTATTAACTTTTTCTGACATCAGTTCTGGAGCAAGAAAAAAGTTTCCCCAATGTGGTACTTAGCTTTATAGAAGACTTCTGATCTGAAATTCGAACTCGAAAATCTCAGGAGTCGGCCGACCGGCACTTGCGAACTGCTTCTGCTTCGGACACAGCGCGGCAAAAAAGACTAAAGAAAATGGCGTCGGCCGCATCTTTTATACCCCCGACGACCTGATGTCAGGGAAGGGGCGACAGCAGCCGACGCAGGACCCAGGACTTTGGAATTCAGGCAGACTGAGGGCAACTTGCCAGCAGGGTTACCCAAATGTAATGACTGCAACAGTGAAACACGAAGAACATCACTGTTGTGTGTGATTATCTCTGTTTTTCTTTTAAGTAGTCATTGAAAATCAAGAAATGGTAATTAAACCTGACAGACTAAAAGAACGCCGGGTATATATGAAAACACATGTAAAGTCATTGCACTGACAGCAGCTTAGGGGCTATGAAACTCCCATTATAGGATATGGAGGAAATATACTATGGAGATGAAATACTGACTCAGAATGGTCGCTTTTTCCTGGGTTAAAAAGGTTTTCTGACTTACCATACCAAAACATGCTCCAAAGAACAAGGTTTGCTGTCTAGTCAAAAGTTGTGATTTTGTATGGCCCATGAAGGGTTCCAGAAGCTTGAAGCATGAAAGTGTGAAATGTAGGTTTCCTGAGTCTCTTTCAAAGTAGTTGCCTGTATTAAACAGTCATCCAAGTACAGGCAGATGTGAAGCATTTTGGTTCTGCAAAATGCAAGTACTAAAGCCAGGCATTATGTAAATACCCCGGGTACAGTAAACAAACCAAAGGGCAAAGACATAAATTGGATGTGGGAATGTCCCCCTAAATTGACTAAGCGGCATTGTCTATTTGCTCTGGCTATAGGTAAGAAGAGGTCAGCATCTTACAGATCCAATGATACTGTGGCATTCTGAAGAAGAAGAGGCATAAAAGCCTGTAAGGTTAATGATTTGATCTTTGGAACCATTATGAACGTACTTAGCTTTGACAAATCTAAGAATGCCCTCTAAAGGACATCGTTTCTGGACAAGGAATAGTCTTGTGTATAATCCTTAGCTCTCTTGCAGCATTAGCTCTATGCAGTCACCCCCCCCCCCCCCATCTCTGGTTTGTTGTTTAAATTTGGTGGCTTTTGCAGTTGCCCGCCCCACTGTGGATTTGGTCTGGGACACTCCCCCCAGTCCCATCTCTTTACCAGATTCTATCTAATACACTCCTGCACTTGTTTTTAGTCATTTTTAATTTAATTGCATTTTTTAAACTGTGTTTGGTCTAATATTGCTACATACTCAAGTGTGCTAGCTTGCACTGCATTTGAATTGTTTTTACTGCTGTTTTAGCTACATTTCTGTAAAAAAAAATAAAACTGTAAGCCTTTTTCCTACCTTTCCTGTAACTAGTGTAGTGTAGATACAGATTTGCTGTATCCAGGACTGTATGTAAGCTTCTGAGCCCCCCAAGCCTTTCTGTGTTGGAGGGAAGCCTTCTAGCTTGTCACTGGGAGTGGTAAGCACTAGGTAACCCGTCTACCACATAAGGAATGGTCCTGGCCCAAAAATTGTAGTTACTGGCCATCTGGGCAATCTTTTCCATCTCTCTCAACTTTCTGATTTGAAAGTCCGCATTTGCACTTGTTTCTTTCCTGTAACTAGTCTAGTGCAGATACAGATTCTAAGTTTTAGCACTTGAATTTGCTTATTCGTGCTCAGCACTTGTTCAGAACTTGTTGTAAGCACTAAATAAGCTACAAATTACTATAGCACTAAAAACTTTCTTCATTACCTAGAGGAAAACAGTTTTTGCACTTACTTTCCTCACTTGCTTAGAGAAGAACAGCTCTTGTACTCACTTTCCTCACTTATCTAAAGGAAAATAGTTTTTTATTCAGGCAAGTCCAACGGTCAGCTCCCAGTGTTCTCTCCTGTCTATCTGATGAATCTGGGCATCTTGGGGCAATGTAGACATTGCCTCATGTACACAGACCACCCTCTCCTCCTACCACCCAACACTACAACCTGTGAGAGATGCACTTATCCAGCCAAACTGGAGGTAAAGCTCTCTCCAACCAAGACTTAACTTGACATTCAAGAGGAGAAGGTAAACACTTGCACCACACCACACTTATCACACAGTCTCACTAAATCTACACCACCAAAATCCACACACAGAAACACAAAAACATTCACGGAGACTCTCAATAATAATCTGCCCAAGCAAAAGAGACCTCCGAAGCAGAAACGCAATCAACTTTCACCCCCCAACACAACCCAAATGACACACAGCCCACAGACTCGGTGTGCTACTCAATCATAGCCAATAAGGCAAAACAACATATCCAACAAAATAGTCATAGGTGACTCTATAGTCAGGCACACTGATGTCCCACTCACCAGGCTAAACAAGGAGAAGGTTACTGTCAGCTGCCTGTCGGGTGCCAGGATCCGCAACATAACCCATGCACTCAGGTCACTCCACAACAAGTACAAATATGACTCTGTCATTGTCCATGTTGGTGTGAACAACCGGAGACGTACCTCCCTGGACTACATGAAAAGAGACATGGAAGAGCTCTCCGATCTTGTAGCCCAGGCAAGTATGACCCTAGCCCTGAGTAGCATTCTGCCATTGCCCAGAATGATACTGCAGTACAAAGACAAAATGACTGACTTTAACAATTGGCTAAGCTTCTGGTGTCATTCTAAGGGGATTCAGTATCTGCTTGGGATGACATGGTCGACAGACCATGACGCTTTGTCAGAGATGGTGTGCACCTGTTGCCTGTGGGATTCCGGATACTGGCTAAGGCTCGTCCCACCCCTATAGTGTCTTTTTTAGGCAAGGTTCAAATGAAAAATTCACCACTGTAACAGGAACAGCCAAGCAAAAACTGAGGGTAATGCTACTTAATGCTAGAATTCTAAATCTCAAAATGCACTCACTCGAGGCACTCCTTAAAATGGAGAACATCAATATCTCTGCAGTGACTGAGACCTGGTTCAAGGCTCCAGAGAGCACCCCTGCACTACCAGGCTATAACTCATACCACACACTTTTCGTCCATTTAATCTGGACCGGAACACCAAAGGTGGAGTTGTGTCAATATTCATTAAGGATATCCACACCTCCAGGCTAGTTGCTCAGCATAATGCATCCAAGGTTATCCAAATGCAGCTAACTCTGGGCAAAACTGCAATCCATATTGTAGCTTGCTACAGATTCCCCAGCATGCCCCAAGATTCCCACTTCTCTTTTCTTCATGTACTGGAAATTATTAGGGTTCAACCAAACACCCTAATAATGGGCAATTTCAACTACCCCACCATTAACTGAGAAAACTACTCGTGTACCAACTCCTTCACACAACGCTTTCTGGAATTCATAAACTCTAATGCCCGGGATCAACTTATCCACACCCCCGCCAGGGGCAACAATATCCTAGACCAAGTCCTTACCAACATGAGTGACCAGTGTTCCACACCTGAAGTCAACTCCTCAGTCCGATCCGACCATAAGCTAATCACCCTTAATATCCACATGCCGCCCCCACCCCCCCATTAAGGAAACCACGGTAAAATATTTCTCCAAAGCCAACTTCATGCTTCTTAAGACAGAAGTGATGAACTTCATGACACCCATGCAGATGGACAATACAATTACAACTGCTGAATCCTACACAAATGCACTCTATAAGCAGTTACATGAGTGCATGGATCGTGCTATCCCAAACAGAACCAAGACGCTATCCTCCAAAAAAAGGAAGCCAATCTGGTGGTCCCCTGCCATAAACAAACTGTACAACAGAAGGAAGAAATTATTGCAAAAGAGTCAAATCCCATGAGTGGAGGAGCTCAATGGTCAGCCTCAATAAGAAGCTGAGATCCCTTATAAGATCCTCCAAAGCTAGCTATGAAAAGAAAACCGCCACTGATTCTAAGGACAACCACAAAGCATTCTATAGCTATGTCAAGAATCTCAATGGCAACACCCAGATCTGCTCTGAGTTACAGCACAATGGCATGAAAATTACAGAACCAACTGATATTGCCAACATCCTGGCAGATGGGTTCAGTGCTAACTTTACCCCCCCACCTCTTAAAGGGCCCATATCTATACAGGAAGAATGCAGAGTCCCTGTAATCACACCTACACAAGTAAAAGCTGCACTCTCTAAAGCCAAAAACACAGCATCCATGGGACTGGACAACATCCCAGGCTGCATTTTACACAAACTTCTGGCTCCGCACCTAAGCACCATGTTCAATCATAGCCTCACATCAGGCTTTGTGCCCACTGAATGGCATACAGCAACAGTTATCCCACTCCACAAAGGGGGAGCCATCACTGATCCCGGGAACTATTGCCCTATTAGCCTGGTCTGCAAGGCCATGGAACGTATCATCATGGAACTCATAAAAAAAGACATTGGTAACCTCCAAACTCTGGATCCCACCCAGTTCGGGTTTGTGAAAGACCGATCATACCTTCTGAACCTGATCGACTTCTTTGAAGCAGTCAACAAAGCCAGAGAGGAGGAATAGGTGGTTCACACAGCCTATCTTGACCTCGCCAAGGCTTTCGACACCATCCCCCATTCTGGAATTGTAGCTAAATTCAGTAAATTAGGTATAAATCCCTATGTCAAAAGATGGGTTGCCAACTGGCTCACTGACAGAACCCACACTGTAAAAGTTGCAGACTCCAAATCTGACTTCAAACCTGTGACAAGTGGAGTACCACAGGGTTCAGTCTTGGGACCTCTCCTGTTTGGTATCTACTTCTCTGAAGTACAGGCTAACACAGAAGGCCTCTGGCTAACGAAGTTTGCAGATGACTACAAACTAGGAACCATAGTCGAGTCCCCAAATGATGTGGAAATCCTACAGAAGGGCCTCGCTGAGACAGATGCCTGGTGTCAGAGCCACGGCTTCAAGCTCAATGCCAAAAAGTGCATTGTCATCCTCTTTGGTAAAAACTCTGTACCCATGAACTACTACATAGACAGCAGTCTACTTAACACCAAATGTGTGATAAGAGACCTTGGGACCCAGGTGGACAGTAGTCTGTCCTTTGATAGTCACATTGCCACAGTAGTCAGGAAGTCCTTCTACGTGGCTCACCTCATCATAAAAGGGTTCTCAACCAGGAAAAAAGAGGTCATTGCTCCCATCTACTCGGCACTCATTAGACCCATTATAGAGTACAACACCCCTTTTGGAATGTACCTCACAAGACATCTGCAGCAGCTGGAAAAGCAACAGAAGTACCTCACAAAGAGGACTACTGGCCTCAAACAGATGCTTTACTCCTTAGCATATCGCCAACTCTGAGGTGATCTTAGCCTAACATATAAAGCTATGTCAAACCCAGAGCTGTTGGACATGCTACACCTAATGAAATCCCAATCCCTCTGAGCTACACTCTAGGGACCTAAACCTTGTCACCACAATAAACAGGACATGCTGGAGTGATAGATTCCTGTCCCAGAGACTTCCCATACTCAAACAGGCTACCCATCTATGTCAAGCAAAGTTCTTCATTAGCACTCTTCAAGAAAAATCTTAATGAGTGGATGGGAAATAGGAAATACACCCCAGGGATCACGTCTGTGTCTCTGCTCGACAGTGGCACAGGAAAATAACTTTCTTGGGTGGCGTAAGCCAGGGAACCTTGTTGGCTAGGCTTACATAGGCCCTCAGGCTGATAGCCTAGTACCTACCTATGAACCCAAGAGACCTTACACCAATGGTGGTACTAAGTGCCTTTTTTCTATAGATTCCCATGGACTAATTTTCAGCACTAGGTGTCTTTTGTGAATTTTCCTCCAGTTTTTGGCAAAAAAAAAAAAAAAGGCTCAGGAAGCCTCACACTTTTTGAAGGTTGCATTTTGCAGGCCACGTGAGATAAAGGAATGCTGGTGGGGGGTTACAGTGGGGTTATGGATGACCTCTGTTGAATCACAGCTGTTCCCGATAGGGATCTCTTCCCTGAAGGCCTCTGGCTTCCCCTTGCTATTTCTTCTTGTAATTTGTTCACTTCCCCTTGAATTGTTTTCCTTTATTTTGCTTCCAAGAAGAGGATCAAGTATTTGTGGGATCACTTTTACTATAGATGGGTCATGGAAGTGACATAAGTGCTTTACTGACTGCTTTACTTACTGCATTCTTGCCCTTCTTCTTCAGCTTTTTAAACTCATGTTCTGTAGTGGGGTCCAAAAAGCAACTCATTCTCAAGTGCAGCACTAAGCAGTTGTGTTTTAAAATGGTCTAAGATGGTGGTGGTCCTCAGCCAAACATGTCTACTTATTACTGACCCTCAGGATGCCAGCACAAAAGACACATCAACAGTGTTATGGCAACATATGATGGCATCCTTTGACACCCAGGAAGCTAGGCTGGATAATCCTGTCACTACCTCTCCTTACCCTTGTCCTTTAACTGAGACAGAATTGTCCTGTGGTACTCCAACATGTATGTTTGTGTGTATGTATGTATCTTTGACAATTAAAAGCCCTGAAGTCCACTGTAGTAGAGATGTAGACTTTCTTCCTGTAGCAGTGTAGGAGTTCACTTTTTCTTTAACTGGGAAGCAAGGAGAAGTAAGTTCTTCACTGCTGCCATAGTGGGCCTCTTGCTGAAACTCGTGGATACTATGGGATGAATCAGCAATGGGGCTTGTATAAAGACATTAGCAGGAATCCAGAACCCTACAAAAAGTCTGGTTTCCTGGGAGCAACGGTTGGGAATCTGGCTCCAAAGCTGCACTACCAAATGCATCCACCAATGTTTCTGCCACTGAAAGCATTCCTAAGGGTTTTGACTTTGATAAATCCATGAGGTTCCTGCCTTTCTTCTGGGTATTTGAGACCTCCTTAGACTCCCATTTGAAATAATTCTTCATTTTGTGGAGGGTATAATAAATGAGAAATCCTTGAGTGGAGAGGTAGAAGATAAAGTGTCCTCAGTGTCTGGCTCATAACTGTCAGGGGAAAACACTGGGTTCACATAGGCCAATCATTTACCTCTGAGTTACATTAATCAAAATCCTTGGATGAGGGGTTGTCTCCTCTCCTTTCTTCTCATCCTCTTAATACTGATTTCTTTTGTGCAAATAGCTTTTAGGTGCTTAACAAACAAAATACACAGCCAAAATCACCAAGTTCTGTAAAGGAGTCTGGAAAGCCAAAAGGAATGAAGGCCAATCCACCTCATATTGAGGCAATATGACAGATGCCCATTGTCTAAATGTCTTGGGCCTGGATCTGGAAATAACTGCATCTGATGCCCCCATAGTTGGGCAGATGTTGACAACCTCAGTCTCAGAGCCACAGATGTCCTCACACACAAACATCAAGGGGTTACCACATTCACCATCAGAAATCAAAATATGTGCACTGAAACCAGATGCCTGTTGTCAGGCATCCAGACAAACCAAAGACTGGAAGATTGCGGCACAGGATGATGTTTTGCTGTATAAGCAAATGGTGACCTCCTAAGTGGCAACACCAGAGGCCTCAGACCATCTGTAGACATTAGGGTCATGGACTATAAAAGTACCTTATCAAACCAGATTTCCTTGTGCTTAAGGAGGTCTTCAGCTTCTGAATTTATACTGCCTTACCCTCTTTCTTCCCATCTTGCTTTTTTTATTAACTTTGACGTTTTATAGATGCAATTATTCACATACATCATTACAACACAATTTTTTGTTTTAGCCATTAATCATTTAACCTGTGAAAAAGAGACACTCATTTAGAGCATATTATTCTTTCTAGTGGCTTGCACCTATTTGCTAGGGATGTTTTACCCTTTATCAAAACTTTAACAATAAGTAAATACAAAAAAATGTTCACAGTACAGTAAACAGTAATCTTAAAATGTATGTCCAAGTCATCTGTTTCAGCATGTTTTCTTCTCCTATCCTGACATTCAATAATGGAAGTTTGACTTCTTTTATCTCCTTCATAATTTACTTGAAGTCTTCTTTTCTCTGTAGCTCGTTTACATTTCACTTTCTTGTGAACGCTTTCTTTACAGCTAGAAATAACACATCTAGCAAAGCCCTTGCCCCTTTCACTAGATGCTGTAAGTACCACTTTTATAGGCCAAACAGCTTTACAGAAGTTCAGTCTTTCTCCCTTAAACTGTTCTAATTTAGGACACTGTTAAAATATATGTATAAAATCCCCAATTAAATACATATGACATCTTCAACAAAATGAGTGAAACACTTGGGTACCTTGGAAATGCAAAAATATTTCAACAGGAATTTCAAATTAAAACGAATCTTAATTTCCTTGCTTTTATATCATGTCCGGGGGATAGGATAACTCTTTATCCAGACACCACATCTGTTCAGATTACCAGTGTACCCATCTATAACAGCAGAGACATGTATGTACAACTAGGCTGTATGTTAGTGCAATATTTTGTCTATGTGATCATGGGGGTAACTGTGGGAACTGCTCCTGAAAGGAAGGGTTACAGCTTAGCAGAACATCCCTACCATATAGTATCCAGTTCTTTTTGTGAGTATGTAGTTGTTGAGAGATGTTACTCAACTCAAATCTTTTACAAAGACTGTTAACTCAAGTGCCTTCTGTTGAGTGTACAGAAAGATTAGTACAACTCAGATTTTGGAGTACTGTAAGTAGAATCTTCCAGTGCAAGCTAACACTCAAGGTGCATTATGATGTTGGATGCTTCACTTTAAACACAGAACATTAATACAGAGTACACGAAAATGAAATTCATGACTGAACTAAGGCACAGAGTAAAAGTAGGATAGGTTTGCTAACTGGTGTAGTATCAGATTTTGAAAGACGTTGCTTAGAAAACATCATTAATACAAATTCTGCAACTTAAAGGCAGTAGTAGAAAGACATCAATCCTAGATGGCTATGTAGTCTGAACTAAAACAGCAAAAGTAGCCCTGACTCTAGGAAGGAGGTAGAGAACAAGGTACATACAATTAGGTGCTTAATTTTTGTAACTTTGTACTAACGTCACAGCTCACAAGTTGAGTTTATTACATTTTGGGAAGAGAGGATTCAGAATCAGCATGAAGAAGTGTTATAATACAAACACAGTGTGGAAATGTACAGAACAGTCTTTTTGTTGAAGTCCCGGGTTCAGCAAACACTGTCAGAATTCATCAATCAGATGTGACGCAATTCCCTGTGGCAGGATAATCAGGGGCAGATTAACTATAGGGCACAGTGGTACAGTAGCTATCGGTAAACTAAAAATGCTCAGACTGCCCGTAATATATGGATACATGTAAATGGATATAAATACACACTATCAAAGCACAAGTGACTCAAACAAAAGTTGTCTAAACTGGAAAAAATTTGTTTTTTGCAGCAAACGACTTATATATACCAACTCTATGGTTGCATTACAGTGGGAATAAAAATGGAAAAACACAAAGTGCTCCACCATCTCACACAATCCAATGCACTGTGATAAAGCAAATTGAAATATTACTTACAAATCTATAAGGAAATTACCACCAGTGATCAGAAAATGGTAAGCTTTATTTATAAACACGGTTGTAGGGTTGTAGGCATTAGCATTAGATTTTTATTTATTTATTTTATTTAACATTTAACTGGGAAAGTCCAACTTGGAACGAAGCCAATTTTCAGTGGAGGCCCGGGGAGAAATGCTTAAGATGTATGCCTTTGTAATGTGGGAGGAAACCGGAGCAAACCCACATGAACGCAGGGAGGACAAGCAGACCCCACACAAAAGGCACCCCAGCCGAAAATCAAACTGGAGAACCTCTTGCTGTGAAACAACAATGCTACCGCTGCACCACTGTGTCATCCAAACGATGTAGATGCATTATTAGATCACTTTTTTAGTCCATTTATGTTTAGAAGTGATATTTAGATCACTTGAAGATAACCTATGTAATAATAATGATGATAACAATAATAATAACAATAATAATATATGTGCGTTTGTGTGTATGTATAAAACCCATAAAATACCTGCATATATTACATGGGTTTTATATATACATTCATATATACACACACACATCCACACACACAGAAACGTGTGTGTATGTATGTATACATCTACATACACACACATGCATGGGTTTCTATACACGCACATTCTTGCATGTGTCCTGAGAAGGTCTGGAATCATGCACAGGACTGGTCCTTGCCTTACACTTCTTTGGAGATGAGCTGCAGCTCGCAAGGAACCTGAAAAAATTAAAGTGAATACTGAAACTGGGTAGATGGTTTACTCCACTAGTGAGATACAATGGAATACAATGGCAGACACGGTGATCTGAACAGTGCTTACTTGGCACAAGCTGTTCTTTTTTAATGGAATATTGCTGCTGTATTCATGAAAATATTGCTTGTTTTCTTCATAATATAATTAAAATTACAGGCCCAGTTATTCACCCTATTGTTATCCTGGTGCTGTATCTAGCAGGATGCAAAAAAAAAAAAAAACTTTTGTGAGAGAGGAAGTAGTCTGAATCAAGAGACCTCAGAAAGAATAGCTATCTGTCCGTCTATCAAGAATTAGAATATTCATTTTTGTTTTCATCACATATTCAGTTGCTGGTTCTTAGTATAGCTTTCTCATCCTGTAAAGTAGAGCAACTGCTTATTTTCCTCACAGGAATGCTTCATTTTTATTATTCTGTTCATGTACCTGCGCTAAGGAACTTAAATTTGTGTGCCCTTGTTGAGAAACATTTGTTGCTTTGTTTACTGGCCTCTGATTGCCAAATGTACTTGACAAATACAGAGGCTGCTTGAGTTGCATCACTCTTGTTTTTTCCTTTTCAGTTCCTAAACTCACAGAGTAACAGTTTTTCATATCACTAATCACCCACTCTTTACTTGAGTTTAAGATAAGATTTTCTTGTCCTTTTATGTTCATTTTGTAAAATTCTGTGAAGCCATTCAAGTGGTTAACGGGTGACAGAGTGTTGAAATATTAGCAGTTGTGCTACTGCTGAAAACATATGAAAAAGAGAGGTCGCTAGGAACAAAAGGAGAACAGCAACAAATATTTCATTTCACAGTCTATCACTACCTGGGTTGAAATGCACACAATAGTCTTGTTTTATGTGAATTTTAAATCGAATACAGTGCCTTGCAAGGGTACAGCATAATTGCACAGGTTTGATAATTGCTGCTTAGAATTAAGTATTCACAGGGTGGAAGATAAATATGCTCGTCTAGCATCTTTACTCACTAACAAAACATAATGAATCTGTCATCAGATGACATATGTACAGCGTTGCTGAGTCACAAAACATATGGCCTAATTATTACAACTGGGTGAAAAGCAGTTACCCCTTCACAGTGCTATGTACTCATTCAAACCTCCCTAGCATAACTGAATCTCTGCAATGGCTCACACTGTGACACTGCACCTGTTAAACTTCAAGGCCCCGTAACCTTCTCTGTGGAAGTGTTTCCTTAAATTAGTTTAGAATCTTCTTGGATTTACCACAGTGTTGACTTGGCTCTTTCACTTTACTACTCAAAGTTGCTTCTGATAATGTATGTCCATAAAATGTCTACTTTTGTACACAAGTAAAAGTCCGATAACCTTGTGTTGGGCCACTGTAACACTAAAGGCCAACATTTCAACATATCCATGCTGTGAGTCTTCTTAGCATTGCCAGAAATTGCATTAGTAGAACCCAGATCCCCTTGAAAACTGGCGTTGAATCAGTATCCCATAGAACCTTGATGGGTGCACAAGGCATTCCTGTACAGTGAATGTTGCTGAAAACCTTCCCCAGTTCTTCTAACACTCCAACTGCTTCACATCCTGAATTACCACTGTACTAATTCTGTGTATGTGGTGTCTCCTGCTCGTAAATAAGTTGTTTTTCTTCTAAGATCATCAATCAAAATTAACTTTTTAAGTATTGACTACATCTGAGGTACGAGAATGCACATTTTTACCACAAGTAGCTGTTACCCCTTTATTCCATCTATTACTCCCCTTTTTCTTTTGTTACTGTGGTGGTGGTGCTGCGGTAGCGTTGTCGCCTCACAGTTAGATGTTGCCTGTTCGATTCTCAGTTAGAGCGTCTTCTGTGTGGCGACATGCGTGAACGGGCGTTCCTTCATTGAAGGTTGTGCATTAGGCCCGGCAAGCCAGCACGTAAAACTCTACTGCCAATCATTAGTGGACCGGAGTTCCGCTGTGGCAACCCCTAACCGGGAAAAGCCGAAAGACGCAAACAAACACCCCTTTTTCTTTTGTTAAAATGGAAGCCAGAAAGTCTAACAGGAAATGGTACAAAAAGAGGGTGTGCAACTTCACAAAGGAGAACTGTCAGATGAAGCAGCTTATGATCTTTTAAAAATAAAATAAAAGCACCTCTTCCTAGCTCTAATTCTGACTGTAGTAGCACTTAAAACTATTCCCAAAAGAGGGATATGCCATCAATATCTGAAGTATTAAAATTCTCCTTACTAGCTCTCTGAGTTGCAAAAAGAAAAAGATATGAGAAGCACCTGTCAACACCCACGTTTTTGAGCCCTGTGATCAAGTCAGATTCAAGGGCTTGAGCACCAGATGCCCTTAGCATCTGAAGAGTATTTAACCAAGCTCAGCACACATTAAATAAAAGTTATGTACTAACCATAAATATGTATCTGTATTTCCCATATTCATTCTTCCTCAATGGGTAGGGTATCGGATCAGAACTCGGATCCAACTCGGACACTTTTCTTCCAGACTCTGAATCGGACTCTTGATCTCCTTCCTTACCCATAATGCCCCTTACTATTACTTTACCTCAGATCGAGTTTGTTGACACTATAATCTACCCAAGCAACTTTGGGTATAACAAGAGAAAGAATAGCATAGGGGCTCAAACAGGAACAGTGGTTCCAAAACACAAATTTTATCAGGTCACTCCCAAAGAAAAGTTGAGCAGAATGGAGGGAGAGGAGTTGAGGAAGAATGAAAATGGATAACACAGATGCATAGTTATGGTGAGTACATAAATTTTATATTTGATGGTGTCATTTTCATTACTTCCTCAACGGACGGGATAAAGTCCCCAGCTACGATAACTCTGAGCAGCCCTCATGGAAGGATATTCCTGAGTACTGCAGAACCAAAGGCAGCCCTGTTTCTAGAGAAGATATCCAGCTTACAATGAGAGATAAAAGTACGAGTACTGGACCAAGTAGCTTCAGCAAAAATATCATTAATGGAAGCTCTGGCCCAGAAAGCGACAGATGTGGCCATAGATCTAGGAGAGTGAGCTTTAGGGCTTCTTGTCAAAGGTAAACCTTTCAAGGAATATGCATAAGAAATACAATCTGAAATCCATTTAGCTAGTGGGACTTTAGAAATAGGTTTTCCCAAATTGTTATTGGGCAAAAAAACAAAGGGTTGGCCAGTTTTCCAGAAATCCTTAGTTCTACAGAGATAAAAATTAATCTGTCTATGTACATTCAAAAGATGAATCATGCATTGTCTTTTATTGGAAACTTTTGAAAAGAAGGTAGGCAAACGTATGACGTGACTGATGCTCATTTCAGAAGAAATCTTTGGTAGGAAAGAGGGATTAGTACATAAAGTGACTCTTTATGGAAAATCAGATAAGGTGGTTTTAAAGAGAGTGCTTCAGAAAGGTAATAGCCATGAGGCTACTACTATTCCTATATATGTGAGTGCTGTGAAGTACCTTTGTGACTCTGATGATGCCTGGATGACAGCAGGTGAAAGCGCTTAGTCTGAGGTGCTTTTTACCTTATTTTACTACATTTCATTAAAGGGCTGCTTCACTATGGAACACGGTGGTTTGTTTTCACTGTGTTTCAATTCTGATTACCATGTCGGATTACGAATTGTGGCTGCGTTTCTTGGTTCCTAGTTTTTTTTACCCCGTGTATCTACAAATGGAGCAGTCCACTACACTGGAAAAAAGCTGAACTGATATGTTGCGAGGGAAACCACCAATAAATGCCAAGTGTACTGTGCTATCTTCTCTCACAAAAAACGAGGAAACACAGTACTGAGCGACTGCCGGAACTTTTATTAAACATAAAAATGCAGGATATGAACATGTAAATCCATGGTACATAAAACATAGAGTTAAGCGCTTTCACCTAATCCATCATAGGCTTCATCAGAACTCATTCAAACTTTTTACTGCTCCATCTTACATAAACTTTTTGGCGCCAAATTAACATAATCAGCTCAGATTTAAAGTGCCATTGTCATAAAAGTTTGTTTCAAATAAAATGCATTTTCACATTCACACTGTGTTACAACATTCTACAGTTGTACACATAAATAAATATTACTTAATACTAATATTTAAAATCTATAATAGTCTCCAAATATTACAACATGTTGAAATGCATTCTACTGATAATCTCAGTGAGACTTTGTGTGCACTCTTCTGCCTAATGATAAAGATCTGTGTACACTTTACACCTAATAATAAAGATAAAATTGAATTTAAATGTAAATATATATATAAGTGTAAATATAAATATGAATATAAATATGTATAAATGTAAATGTTAAAAAAGTAAATATAAAAAAGTCTATGTGCACTTTATGCCTACTAATAAAAATGGTTGGTTCTGATGTACTAATGTGACAACTTGACCAGTTTGAAAATGAGTATTGTAATAAATTGTGTGACAAAAAATATGTGGCAGAAAGTATAAAAAGTATAAAAATTAAACGTTAAATACTAAATGTTAAATAATTAAATGTAAGAATGTATATTGTTTAATGCACTACTCTACTCTTTGAAAAATGTTTTGAAAAATACACTTTAAAAATTCACTTTATACATACACTTTAAAAATGTTCACTGTTAAACAATAGACTTTGGACAAATACAATACTCAACACTATGTGGTAAACAAACGTATCAACTCTGTTTTGAACTCTATTTTGGTTGTCTCTATACAAACCCTAAAATGTATAGAATTGAATTCATAATTGACCTAAGTGAACTGTACGAAGGACGTGTACGAACTTGTGTAATGTACTATGTTGTGAAAAATCTATAATGTGTTAAAAACTCTTCATTACAATGTTTTACTTAATATTGTAACAATTAATTATGTTGCAACATATAGTAATTATGCTTAGTTCATGTTTTGTTTATAAACAATATTATCAAATAAATATATTAATATCCTAATATTTTTAATATAAGTTAATATAAATACTGTTAGTTTTAAAAATGTTAATGTTAAAAAATATTATTATGACCTATATAATGTTCAAGTGTTAAATATTAAAAACTATTATATATAAAAAGTATTATATGTAAAAACTGTTGTGGATAAAGATTTCATAAAATGTAATACCATGTTGGTGTGTGTTGACTTTGACCTTGTGTCTTATCCCAATAAGGGTTTAATAGCAATGGTGTCGTTTAGTCCTGGAATAGTTGCAGCATCTGTGTATAATTGCCACCAAACTTCTCTATAACTTAATCGTCCTTTTATATTACCCCCCTTCCAATCATTCATGATATGTTCAATAATAGCAAATTTAAAATTGTGTAAATCACCTTCACTCTCAATATGTCTATACAGTGCGTTGTTGCAATCTTTTTTCCGAATGCAATATAAGTGGTCATAAATTCTTTTTTTAAAAGCCCTCTCTGTCTTCCCAATGTAATATGCAGGGCACATTTCACATACAGCAATATAGACCACATAAGAAGTGTTGCAATTCCCCTTCTCACACCTTATTGTTGTCTTATTTATGTTATCGAGAACAATTTTATTGTGGCTCATAATGTGTCTGCACTGGTTGCAATTGCCACATTTACCAGTGTATTTTCCTATTCCTTTAAAACTATTCACTCTGTTCCCAACATTGGTGTGTGAGGTGTGCCCACTTTCAAGAATTCTTTTCAAATTATATGACATTCTATAGACAAACACTGGTCTTTCTCCTACTATCCTTGAAATCTCTGAATTAGTTGTAAAAATAGTCCAGTGTTTGTACAAAATTTCTTGAACCATGCTAGTGTAAGGTGTATATGGTAATATATATGCCATTTTGTACCCTTCTAATTGTTTGTCTACTACCTCTGAGGTTGCTTGCAAGATTTTTCCTAATATTGGAAAATATTTAATCTCCCTTTGAGATGTTACATATTGTTTAACGTCCTGTAACGTGATTTTACTGTATTTCCTGTCCATAAATAGTTTAGTAATATACTCAAACTCCGATATCATATCATCTTGTCTGGATGTCATCCGGGATGCCCTAATTAGTTGCCCCTTGAATATATTTTTTAACATCTTTTTAGGGTGATTACTGTCATATTGTAAATAGTCGTTTGAGAAGGTACTCTTCCTGTATATTCTTGATTTGAATCCTTTTTCATCTCTTGTAACAATTGTGTCTAAGTATGGCAAACCTTCTTTGTTAAATTCATGAGTAAATTTCAAAAATGCACTGCTGTTGTTAATATAAGTAAAGAAGTCTTGTAGTTCATCTCTATTTCCTTTCCACAAGATGTAGATGTCGTCCAAAAATCTTGTGTAATGGGAAATTAGAGGAAAGTATTTACTCTTAAATAAGACTTCTTCTTCCCAGTATAACATGACAAGGTTTGCGTAAATGGGAGCACTAGCCGACCCCATAGCTACTCCCTTGCTCTGTTTGTAATACTCTCCCTCAAACGATATAAAATTATTTTCCAACACCATGGACATACAGTCCATAATGAGACAGATTTTGTCCCAGTCAAACTCAGTATACTTTTTAATACTTGCACAAAACATTTGTAAACCTTCTTCGCTAGGTATACATGAGAACAAATCAATGACGTCTATAGTCACATAAGTTAGATCACTTGTGAAATTATCTGTAGGGAATTTTCTTAAGAAATCCCAAGAATCTTTCAATACATGAGGTAGATTTTTGTAAATGTCTTTTAACCATACATCTACTAATTTGCCTAGTGGAAAAGTTTTTGATTTGGTACCTGAAACTATGGGTCTGAAAGGTGGGTTGCCCAGATCTTTGTGTATTTTGGGTATGCCTACCAAGGTTGCAGTAATTGGATATGACACCTTTAAAAAATTGTATGTATCATTATTAATTCTGTTGTCTATCCAAAACTCTTCCAAATAAGAATTTATCCTCTGGTAGGCAATATTTATTTCATTCAAAGAAATCGTAGTATAGTTACCTGATTCTGTTAAAATGACTTGTATTTTGGATAAATATTCCAATTGGTCATATATAACTATCCCACCCCCCTTGTCAGGCTTCATAATACGTATATTTTTATTCTCCTTCAATTTCTGTAACTCCTGTCTCTCTTCTGTGGACAAATTGTCTCTCACTTTAATATTTCTAATATTATTCTTTAACTTGTAAATTTCTCTCTGTACTTGTTTTTCAAATAATTCGACTACAGTATTCGTGTAAGGAACAAAAGTGCTTTTGGGTTTTAGCAAATAGCTATCCCCTTCTTTACTGGGTTTGTTATTCTTTTTGTTCTGAAACATGATTGATAGATTCAATTTTCGGGTGTACATTTTGGTTTCTATCAGATGATCGACTAAACCAAATTTCGGGGTGGGAATGAATTTCATACCCTTGGATAATAGTTTGTAATGAACATCTTCCACCTCAAAATTGGTATAATTGTATATTTTGAAATCCCTTAATTCATTTGTTTTGTAATTGTGGTCACATTTATTCATTTCTATAGCTGCCTCACTGTCTTTTATGTAAGTGTATGTTAATTCCATTTGTTCCCCTTGTAAGATTTGGGTCTTACATCCTGGGGATAATGATTTTTCTTCCCTTTGTATTCTACTTCCTTCCAATACTGGGGGTTCCAATTCCTTCGAAAATTCTGATTGTATCCTTCCTCTTCATCATACCATTCATTGTTTCTCCCATGCTCATATGCCCCTTCTACTATATTGTTCCCATTCTGTTGTCTGTAAAACCCGTCCTCATATTTATAAGATCCTTTAGTTCTATTACCCCTATCATTGTTCCATCTATAAACCCTTTTCTCCTTATACTGTGTCATATCTCTATTAATTTTTTTACACTTTCTTTCGTGTGTAATGTTCGATTTCTTTTCCACAATAGAAAACTGTTTGCTGTACAGGTTGTTCCATTAATCGAACAATAAATCACTTTTAATTTCTGCATTCAATGTTTCTACCTCATTAATTAGTTGTACTAATTGTTCATCATTATATTTAATTAACATTTTCATAAACTCAAATCCACATTGGTCAAAAAAATTATTGAAATCATCCATTACAGTTTCCTTAATTTCTACTCCTAATGGTATTTTAAAAAAACGAAGTCCCATTGGGACTATTTTCAAATTTATACATTTATTTAAATAAGCATTTTCTATTTTAATATTGTCCAGCTTACACATAATGTCTCCCATCTTATAAATCTTGTCCTTCAAAACTAAATTGTTAACATTTCTATTATTTGGGGTCCTTCCTTTCCCCTTGTTAACTTCATCAAACTTACGTTCACTGATTAAAAAATCGTTCATATTGCTTTTGTCTCTATAATCATCTTTAGGCTTGTTCAGCGGTCTAGAATGTAAAACAGTACCTTGATTTGCCTTGCAAGTACCCACTGTTTTAGCGTAGGTCTTTACAGGCTTGATGTGTTTGGATTTAGTCCCAGTTCTTGCCATGTAGTCATCATCTTCTTCGAAATCGTAAATGGAGAAATCGAAGGTAAATCCTGTAGAGTCCATACGATTGCTGCTAGTGATGTTCCCTATCTGCTGTCCTGCTGGTAAATCGATGTCAACGCTGTCCCCAGAAGGGTTAATTTGTTTGGAAAGAATCAACCCTTCAGATGCACCGTCCGGTGTTGAATTGCGCTGGTTGTTGGAGCTATGAGATGAATTATGCTTGTATAATGCTCCGCAATCACCAGCTTGTACATCAGAACCATGTCGAACTTTAGCATTGGCGTTCCCTTTGGGCACGCCTTCTTTCGATTTGTTGAGTTTTCCTGAGCTCGTTTTAGCTTTTTCTTTTGTATTGGAAGCTGTTTGCTCCATACTGGTGCTATAAATTCGTTTGTTATCGTTGTGAACCGGATTGGTAGCACAATCCGTAAAAGGCGCCAATTTTTTAAAATCCTCTTCCACTTTATGCATAAATGCAGTAAGCGTCTGCACTAAATGTTTAAGTTCACCTCTGATTTCCGCCAATTCGGCCCCGTAGGTGCACTCGTTGGATCTACAGAGTGATTCGTCCTGAGTAGCGGTCGCCAACACTGTGTTGCCCTCCATGACAACTGCTGAACTGATACGTTGCGAGGGAAACCACCAATAAATACCAAATGTACTGTGCTATCTTCTCTCACAAAAAACGAGGAAACACAGTACTGAGCGACTGCCGGAACTTTAATTAAACATAAAAATGCAGGATTTGAACATATAAATCCATGGTACATAAAACATAGAGTTAAGCGCTTTCACCTAATCCATCATAGGCTTCATCAGAACTCATTCAAACTTTTTACTGCTCCATCTTACATAAACTTTTTGGCGCCAAATTAACATAATCAGCTCAGATTTAAAGTGCCATTGTCATAAAAGTTTGTTTCAAATAAAATGCATTTTCACATTCACACTGTGTTACAACATTCAACAGTTGTACACATAAATAAATATTACGCGCTTAACTCTATGTTTTATGTACCATGGATTTACATGTTCATATCCTGCATTTTTATGTTTAATAAAAGTTCCGGCAGTCGCTCAGTACTGTGTTTCCTCGTTTTTTGTGAGAGAAGATAGCACAGTACACTTGGCATTTATTGGTGGTTTCCCTCGCAACATATCAGTTCAGCAGTTGTCATGGAGGGCAACACAGTGTTGGCGACCGCAACACGGGACGAATCACCCTGTAGATCCAACGAGTGCACCTACGGGGCCGAATTGGCGGAAATCAGAGGTGAACTTAAACATTTAGTGCAGACGCTCACTGCATTTATGCATAAAGTGGAAGAGGATTTTAAAAAACTGGCGCCCTTCACGGATTGTGTTACCAATCCGGTTCACAACGACAATAAACGAATTTATAGCACTAGTATGGAGCAAACGGCTTCCAACACAAAGGAAAAAGCTAAAACGAGCTCAGGAAAACTAAACAAATCGAAAGAAGGCGTGCCCAAACGGAACGCCAATACTAAAGTTCGACATGGTTCTGATGTACAAGCTGGTGAGTGCGGAGCATTATACAAGCATAATTCATCTCTTAGCTCCAACAACCAGCGCAATTCAACACCCTGACGGGGCATCTGAAGGGTTGATTCTTTCCAAACAAATTAACCCTTCTGGGGACAGTGTTGACATCGATTTACCAGCAGGACAGCAGATAGGGAACATCACTAGCAGCAATCGTATGGACTCTACAGGATTTACCTTCGATTTCTCCATTTACGATTTCGAAGAAGATGATGACTACATGGCAAGAACTGGGACTAAATCCAAACACATCAAGCCTGTAAAGACCTACGCTAAAACAGTGGGTACTTGTAAGGCAAATCAAGGTACTGTTTTGCATTCTAGACCACTGAACAAGCCTAAAGATGATTATAGAGACAAAAGCAATATGAATGATTTTTTAACCAGTGAACGTAAGTTTGATGAGGTTAACAAGGGGAAGGGAAGAACCCCAAACAATAGAAATGTTAACAATTTAGTTTTGAAGGACAAGATTTATAAGATGGGAGACATTATGTGCAAGCTGGATAATATTAAAATAGAAAATGCTTATTTAAATAAATGTATAAATTTGAAAATAGTCCCAATGGGACTTCGTTTTTTTAAAATACCATTAGGAGTAGAAATTAAGGAAACTGTAATGGATGATTTCAACAATTTTTTTGACCAATGTGGATTTGAGTTTATGAAAATGTTAATTAAATATAATGATGAACATTTAGTACAATTAATTAATGAGGTAGAAACATTGAATGCAGAAATTAAAAGTGATTTATTGTTCGATGAATGGAACAACCTGTACAGCAAACAGTTTTCTATTGTGGAAAGGAAATCGAACATTACACACGAAAGAAAGTGCAAAAAAATTAATAGAGATATGACACAGTATAAGGAGAAAAGGGTTTATAGATGGAACAATGATAGGGGTAATAGAACTAAAGGATCTTACAAATATGAGGACGGGTTTTACAGACAACAGAATGGGAACAATATAGTAGAAGGGGCATATGAGCATGGGAGAAACAATGAATGGTATGACGAAGAGGAAGGATACAATCAGAATTTTCGAAGGAATTGGAACCCCCAGTATTGGAAGGAAGTAGAATACAAAGGGAAGAAAAATCATTATCCCCAGGATGTAAGACCCAAATCTTACAAGGGGAACAAATGGAATTAACATTCACTTACAAAAAAGACAGTGAGGTAGCTATAGAAATGAACAAATGTGACCACAATTACAAAATAAATGAATTAAGGGATTTCAAAATATACAATTACACCAATTTTGAGGTGGAAGATGTTCATTACAAATTATTATCCAAGGGTATGAAATTCATTCCCACCCCGAAATTTGGTTTAGTCGATCATCTGATAGAAACCAAAATGTATACCCGTAAATTGAATCTATCAATCATGTTTCAGAACAAAAAGAATAACAAACCCAGTAAAGAAGGTGATAGCTACTTGCTAAAACCCAAAAGTACTTTTGTTCCTTACACGAATACTGTAGTCGAATTATTTGAAAAACAAGTACAGAGAGAAATTTACAAGTTAAAGAATAATACTAGAAATATTAAAGTGAGAGATAATTTGTCCACAGAAGAGAGACAGGAGTTACAGAAATTGAAGGAGAACAAAAATATACGCATTATGAAGCCTGACAAGGGGGGTGGGATAGTTATATATGACCAATTGGAATATTTATCCAAAATACAAGTCATTTTAACAGAATCAGGTAACTATACTACAATTTCTTTGAATGAAATAAATATTGCCTACCAGAGGATAAATTCTTATTTGGAAGAGTTTTGGATAGACAACAGAATTAATAATGATACATACAATTTTTTAAAGGTGTCATATCCAATTACTGCAACCTTGGTAGGCATACCCAAAATACACAAAGATCTGGGCAACCCACCTTTCAGACCCATAGTTTCAGGAACCAAATCAAAAACTTTCCCACTAGGCAAATTAGTAGATGTATGGTTGAAAGATATATACAAAAATCTACCTCATGTATTGAAAGATTCTTGGGATTTCTTAAGAAAATTCCCTACAGATAACTCCACAAGTGATCTAACTTATGTGACTATAGACGTCATTGACTTGTTCTCATGTATACCTAGCGAAGAAGGTTTACAAATGTTTTGTGCAAGTATTAAAAAGTATACTGAGTTTGACTGGGACAAAATCTGTCTCATTATGGACTGTATGTCCATGGTGTTGGAAAATAATTTTATATCGTTTGAGGGAGAGTATTACAAACAGAGCAAGGGAGTAGCTATGGGGTCGGCTAGTGCTCCCATTTACGCAAACCTTGTCATGTTATACTGGGAAGAAGAAGTCTTATTTAAGAGTAAATACTTTCCTCTAATTTCCCATTACACAAGATTTTTGGACGACATCTACATCTTGTGGAAAGGAAATAGAGATGAACTACATGACTTCTTTACTTTTATTAACAACAGCAGTGCTTTTTTGAAATTTACCCATGAATTTAACAAAGAAGGTTTGCCATATTTAGACACAATTGTTACAAGAGATGAAAAAGGATTCAAATCAAGAATATACAGGAAGAGTACCTTCTCAAACGACTATTTACAATATGACAGCAATCACCCTAAAAAGATGTTAAAAAATATATTCAAGGGGCAACTAATTAGGGCATCCAGAATGACATCCAGACAAGATGACATGATATCGGAGTTTGAGTATATTACTAAACTATTTATGGATAGGAAATACAGTAAAATCATGTTACAGGACGTTAAACAATATGTAACATCTCAAAGGGAGATTAAATATTTTCCAATATTAGGAAAAATCTTGCAAGCAACCTCAGAGGTAGTAGACAAACAAATAGAAGGGTACAAAATGGCATATATATTACCATATACACCTTACGCTAGTATGGTTCAAGAAATTTTGTACAAACACTGGACTATTTTTACAACTAATTCAGAGATTTCAAGGATAGTAGGAGAAAGACCAGTGTTTGTCTATAGAATGTCATACAATTTGAAAAGAATTCTTGAAAGTGGGCACACCTCACACACCAATGTTGGGAACAGAGTGAATATTTTCAACGGAATAGGAAAACACACTGGTAAATGTGGCAATTGCAACCAGTGCAGACACATTATGAGCCACAATAAAATTGTTTTAGACAACATAAACAAGACAACAATAAGGTGTGAGAAGGGGAATTGCAACACTTCTTATGTGGTCTATATTGCTGTATGTGAAATGTGCCCTGCATATTACATTGGGAAGACAGAGAGGGCTTTCAAAAAAAGAATTTATGACCACTTATATTGCATTCGGAAAAAAGACTGCAACAACGCACTATATAGACATATAGAGAGTGAAGGTGATTTACATTATTTTAAGTTTGCTATTATTGAACATATCATGAATGATTTGAAGGGGGGTAATATAAAAGGACGATTAAGTTATAGAGAAGTGTGGTGGCAATTATACACAGATGCTGCAACTTTTCCAGGACTAAACGATACCATTGCTATCAAACCCTTATTGGGATAAGACACAAGGTCAAAGTCAACACACACCAACATGGTATTAAATTTTATGAAATCTTTATCCACAACAGTTTTAAATATAACAATTTTTACATACAATAGTTTTTAATATTTAACACTTGAACATTGTATAGGTCACAACAATATATTTTTTAACATTAATATTTTTAAAACTAACAGTAATTATATTAATTTATATTAAAAATATTAGGATATTAATATATTTATTTGATAATATTGTTTACAAACAATACATGAACTAAGCATAATTACTATATGTTGCAACATATCAACTGTTACAATATTAAGCAAAATATTGTAAATGAAGAGTTTTTAACACATTACAGATTTTTTACAACATAGTACATTATATAAGTCGGCATAAGTCCTTCGTACAGTTCACTTAGGTCAATTTTGAACTCAATTCTACACATTTTAGGGTATGTATAGAGAAAACCAAAATAGAGTTCAAAACAGAGTTGACACGTTTGTTTACTACATAGTGTTGAGTATTGTATTTGTCCAAAGTGTATTATTTAACAGTGAACATTTTTAAGTGTATGTATAAAGTGAATTTTTAAAGTGTATTTTTCAAAACATTTTTAAGGAATAGAGTAGTGCATTAAACAATATACATTTTTATATTTAATTATTTAACATTTAGTATTTAAGGTTCAATTTTTGTACTTTTTATACTTTCTGCCACATATTTATTACAATACACATTTATTACAATACTCATTTTCAAACTGGTCAAGTAGTCACACTAGTACATCAGAACCAACCATTTTTATTAGTAGGCATAAAGTCCACACAGACTTTTTTTACATTTACTTTTTTATATTTACATTTATATATATTTATATTCATATATATATTTACATTTATATATACATTTACATTCAAATTAATTTTATTTTTATTATTAGGTGTAAAGTGTACACAGATCTTTATCATTAGGCAGAAGAGTGCACACAAAGTCTCACTGAGATTATCAGTAGAATGCATTTCAACATGTTGTAATATTTGGAGACTATTATAGATTTTAAATATTAGTATTAAGTAATATTTATTTATGTGTACAACTGTAGAATGTTGTAACACAGTGTGAATGTGAAAATGCATTTTATTTGAAACAAACTTTTATGACAATGGCACTTTAAATCTGAGCTGATTATGTTAATTTGGCGCCAAAAAGTTTATGTAAGATGGAGCAGTAAAAAGTTTGAATGAGTTCTGATGAAGCCTATGATGGATTAGGTGAAAGCGCTTAACTCTATGTTTTATGTACCATGGATTTACATGTTCATATCCTGCATTTTTATGTTTAATAAAAGTTCCGGCAGTCGCTCAGTACTGTGTTTCCTCGTTTTTTGTGAGAGAAG
This sequence comes from Protopterus annectens, assembly GCF_019279795.1. Classification (NCBI taxonomy): domain Eukaryota; kingdom Metazoa; phylum Chordata; order Ceratodontiformes; family Protopteridae; genus Protopterus; species Protopterus annectens. The sequence goes on from NC_056737.1 coordinate 268,524,814, forward strand.
ATAGCACAGTACACTGGAAAAAAGGATGGAAGAACTTGCCATTATGGTTTGAGAACTGGCTACTGGTTTCAATGAAATAAAGAGACGAAGTGTGCCTGAACAGACTGACAACTACACAAGAGGAAATCTTTACATTACACATTCCAATTTTGGGCTCTACAGGTGCTGATGGCAACAATATTAATCCTACATCTCCTGTCATTAACGGACTTAATAGTTTATTCCAAACACCATTTTTGGATTATATTTTACATTGTGAGTGACAGAACAACAATTCTGGGTCCTTAAATACTGAACTGACTACTTTGGAACACTTGGGAAAGAAATGCAAGTCTTTACAACTGGACAACTCGTTTTTGGCACAGTCGACAAAATTGAAACAAGTGCCAAAGGGTCTTCGCATATGGAAATTTCCTGTGGGAACAGAAAAAGGCTCTCTTCATGTACCAGGAGTTGCTAGACCTATTTCACAGAATGGGACTGGAGGCGATGAATATTATTATAAATGACAATGAGAGTAAATTGTTAAAACTCGAGAGTGACATTAAGTTACTTAATGAAAGAATTTTGAATGACTTATTGTTTGAACAAATGTCAGCTAGATATGATAAAATATTTGTGGATATTAAGAATTTTCCTGAAAACAATTGCAAATGTAAACAGAAAATGCAGTTGTGTACACACTATAGACCCAGTCTCACATAGTACCATCACAACCTCAAATCATACACATAAACACACAAAGACATACTCGGAGGCTCTGAACAAAAATCTACCAAAACAGCAGAGGCCACCTAAGCAGACACCCAAACAACCACCACCTCAGAACACAGCACCTGCAACACATAGACCTCACAGTCAGAGTGTCAAACAGTCACAGCCCTTAAGGCCAAACACAATGCCAGACACACTAGTCATTGGTGACTCCATAGTCAGACACACTGACATTCCGCTCACCAGACTGAGTAAGGAGAAGGTCACAGTAAGCTGCCTGTCGGGCGCTAGAATCCGCCACATAACGCAAGCACTCAGGTCTCTCAACAGCAGGTACAAATATGACTCAGTCATTGTCCATGCTGGTGTGAACGACCTGAGACGTACCTCCTTGGACTACATGAAAAGAGACATTGAGGAGCTCTCTGATTATGTAGCCCAGGCAGGTATGACCCTGACCTTGAGCAGTATCCTACCTTCACCAAGAATGATGCCACAATACAGAGATAAGATGATCAGCTTTAACAATTGGCTTAACCACTGGTGTCATTCAAAGGGGATCCAGTGTCTGTCTGCCTGGGATGACATGCTGGACAAGCCACGCTGCCAGGGACGGCTTGCACCTGTCACCCTGGGATTCGGATATTGGCAAAGGCTCTTGCCACCCCATAGTGCCTTTTTAGGCAAGGCTCAAATTCTAAACCTACCACCCTAGAACACAAAAAGGAAAAACTAAGGGTAATGCTGCTCAATGCCAGAAGTCTAAATCTCAAAATGCACGCACTCGAGGCCCTTCTCAATATGGAGAACATCGATGTCTGTGCTGTGACAGAAACCTGGTTCAAGGCTCCTGAGAGCACCCCAGCACTATCAGGTTTTACCTCATATCATGCTCCGGCCCCAAAATCCGGACAATACCAAGAAAGGAGGGGGTATCCATATTCATCAAGGACACCCACACCTCAAGACTGGTGGCAACGCACGATGCATCGGAGACCATCCAGGTGCAATTAACCATAGGCAAGACTGCTCTGCAAATTGTAGCATGTTACAGGCCACCCTCACAAACTCAGGAACCTCACATGGCCTTCCTGAAAACACTAGAGGGGATAAATGTATCACCAAACACCATCATACTAGGTGACTTCAATTACCCTAATATAGACTGGGAACACTACTCAAGCCCAAACACCCTAGCCCAAAAGTTCCTGGAATTCATAAACTCAAATGCCATGGAACAACTAGTCACCATCCCCACAAGAGGAGATAACATACTTGATCTCATCATCACGAACATGGGAGCACAATGTTCAACACCGAAGTATACCCCTCACTGGTGAGATCAGATCACAAACTAATCTCGCTGGAGGTCCTCATCCCACCCCACCTGAAATAAAAAAGACCACAGTAAAACTTCTCGAAGCCGACTTCACACTTCTAAAGACTAGTGTGGTCTCCTTTAAGGCCCCGAGCGTGGAAAACAGTACTCAAGCTGCTGAATCACTCACAAATGCCTTCTACCAGCACCTGCAGGACTGCATGGATAAGGCAATCCCAAGCAAAACAAAGACTCTCTGTACCAAAGGCAAGCATCCACTCTGGTGGACCCCAGCCATAAACAAACTCTACAACAAAAGGAGAAAGCTACTACAAGATAGAGCAAAATCCTTAAAAGGTAAGACACCCTTGATCACTATAAGTAAAAAACTAAGAGCTCTCATAAAATCATCCAAAGCAAATTTTGAGAGAAAAATAGCTAAAGACTCAAAAGACAATCATAAGGCATTCTTTAGCTATGTTAGAAACCTGGGAGGAAACTCCCAGATATGCTCAGAACTAGTCAAAAATGATGTGAAGATTACTGATCGTACAGACATTGCCAACATACTGGCTGACAGGTGCAGTGCAAACTTCTCCCCTCCCCAAAGGAGAGATATCTATACCAAACGATTGCAGCCCCCAAACATTTCCAACGCCCAAGTTAAAACTGCTCTCTCCAAAGCAAAAACACAGCATCCATGGGACCCGGCGGTGTCCCGGCTGTGTGCTCCACGAACTCAATGAGGAATTAAACCCACAACTAGGACAGCTATTTAATCAAAGTCTTTCCTCTGGATATGTACCCTGCGAGTGGCGCACTGCAACTCTGCTCCCACTTCACAAAGGCGGTGCTTCCACCGACCCTGGAAATTACCGCCTATTAGCTTGACAAGCCTTATCTGCAAAGCCATGGAGAGGATCATAATGGACCTCATAAATAAAGACATAGGGAATTTGCAGACCTTGGATCCAACCCAGTTTGGCTTTGTCAAAGGCAGATCATGCCTTTTAAACTTGGTTGACTTTTTCAAACAGTCACCAAAGCCATTGATGAGGAAAGGCAGTCCATACAGCCTACCTGGATCTGGCGAAGGCCTTCGATACAATACCTCACTGGTATCATTGAAAAACTCAGCAGCTTAAATGTTAACCCATACATCACAAGATGGGTTGCAAACTGGCTGAGTGACAGAACCCACAGGGTCAGAGTTGCTGGCGCCATGTCAGACTCAAAGCCTGTCACAAGTGGGGTCCCACAGGGCTCAGTCCTGGGCCCACCCTTGTTTGGCATCTACTTTTCAGTACAAGCAAACACAGGAGGGTTATGGCTGACAAAGTTTGCAGATGACTGCAAACTGGGAGCCATAGTAGAAAACACATCTGACACAGATATCCTTCAGAAGGGACTCACAGAAACGGATAACTGGTGCCAGAGCCATGGCCTAAAGTTAAATGCCAAAAAATGCATAGTCATACCCTTCGGGAAAAACAAGGTTACCCTAGCTACCAAATAGGTGGCAATCCACTGAGCACAGAAGAAGTTATCAGGGACTTGGGGACCCAGGTTGATTGTAGTCTGTCATTCGACACCCATGTAGCTAAAGTAGTTAGGAAGACCTTCTACATTGCCCACCTTATCATGAAGGGATTCTCATCTAGATCAAGGGAGGTCATGGTCTCCCTTTACTCATCACTCATCAGACCAATGATCGAGTACAATGCCCAATTCGGAATGTATCTGACCCGACACTTGCAGCAGCTGGAGAGACCACAAAAGTTCCTCACCAAAAGGATAAAGGGTCTCAAAATCTGTCCTATGCTGCCCGACTGAAAGAACTCCAGCTCTATTCAGTCGCTTACCGCTTGCTCAGAGGTGACCTTTGCCTAACATACAAGGCCATGTCAAACCCAGATTTGATGAATATGCTTCACCTCAAAAATCTAGATCCACCAGAGCCACAAGGCGGGAGACTTAAACCTCGACACGGCTATTAATAGGACGTGCTGGAGGGATAGATTCATCACCCAAAGACTCCCTATGCTGTGGAACAAAATCCCGGTATATGTGAGGCAGAGCACCTCGCTGGCCTTGTTCAAGAGAAATCTTGACCAATGGATGGGAGATCGCAAATATACCCCAGGGATTACCTCAGTGTCACTGCTCGACAGAGGCACAGCAAAATAATGGGTATAGTTCCCCATACTTAAGGGGTGGCGTAAGCCACAAAACGATGGGCTAGGCTTGTAAATGCCCTCGGGCAGATAGCCTAGTATGAACCTATGAACCTATGAACCTATGAACCTTACCATAAATGTAGATGCTCGAGTGTATTCATTGTTGCAGTCATCATATTTGGGTTATCCCTGCCAGGGTAGCCCTCGGCCGGCCCGAATACTATAGACTTAGCATTTCTGCGTCAGTTGCTGTCACTTGAGGACTGATGTCAGGTTGTCAGTGGTATAAAGGAAGGCATCTGACGCCATTACATCAGTTTTTCTTGCCCTAACCTGTCAGGAGCCCCCAAAGTAGGAGGGCAAGCTCTAGTGGAAGAATGCCACCAGTGGAAAATAAATACCAAAATGTCCCTTGTAAGGAAAAGGGAACAAGGAAAAAGAGAGAGGGGGCTGGAGGGAGGGAAACCAGGACTGCAATAGTGAATACACTCGAACATCTACATTTATTATGTGTATACAACTGTACTATGTTCTTCATGTTTCACTGTTGCAGTCATCACATTTGGGTAGGTTCCTACAGCTGAGGAAAATGGGTGTAGTCTGTCCAAGAAGCTAGGGGCTGGCTAGCATGCCTTGCAAGACTGCAGAGGCAAACCATCCCCTGGATTTAGAGATGAGAGGCAGGTGGCAATGCTTGGTAAAAGTATGAACAGGATGTCCCTGGTGGGGACTCCTCTGAGGAAAGCTGCAGAGGTGGAGGCTGCTCTGGTGGAGTGTGTCCTGACCCCCTTGGGGAGAGGCTTGCCATGCTGTTTGTAGCAGAAAAGAATGCAGTGTGCTATCCATTTGGAAATGGATTGCGTGGAGATGGCTTTGCCTTCAGCCCCTGAAGCAAAGCTAACCAGCAATTGATCACACTTCTAGATGGGTTTAGTCCTATCCAGATAGTATCAGAGCTGTCTGTGCACATCTAGAAAGTGCAGAATCCTTTCCCCCTTATTTTGCGGGTTAGGAAAGAAGGTGGGTAAATGAATGGATTGCTTGAGAGCCACACTGGACACCACCTTGGGCATGAAAGATGGATTAATTCTGAGGGATACCCTGTGTGCATTGAAGATGATAAAGGGTTCCACAGCCATGAGTGCTTGAAGCTTAGAGACTCTTCTGGCTGAAGTGATGGCCAGGAGGAAGGCTGTCTTCCAGGAGAGACATTTTAGCTCTGCAGAAGAAGCTGGTTTGAAGGGGGGGGGGCAGAGTGAGCTTTTCCAAGACAAAGTTAAGGTCCTAAGCTGGTGTTAGTGCCCTTCTGGGGGGCCTCAAGTTGCTGGCCCCTCTGAGGAAATGTTTAATCAGAGGCATGAATTTTATAGAGGCGAATGAGAGACCACTGTGTAGCAGGTCAGCTAAGTAATCCAGGATGAGAGGGATGGAGGGCTGTGACGTGCTGGCCCCCTTAGCTTGGATCCAGGTGCAGAACCTTTTCCATATATTTGCATAAGGCTTTCTGGTGCTAGGGCATCAGGCCTCGCGGATAACATCCAGAATTTGTTTACCGAGGATGGCAGATTGGTCAGGGGCTAAAAGCCGGGTGCATGAGTTTCCCTTCCCTGTGGGTTAGGAGGTTTGTTATGTGAGGAAGATTCCATCGAGGCAGCGGGGGCAGACTGCACAGCAAGGGATACCAGTGCAGTCTGGGCCAATCTGGAGCTATGAGAATGGTCCTTGGTTTTTCCTCCCTTATTTTGAGCAGTACCCTGAGAATGAGAAGTAGGGGAGGAAAGGCACAGACTGAGAGGTTTACCCAGGGGAAGGACAGGGCATCCACTTTCCAAGCCATGCAGTGATGTTCCCTTGTGCAGAATTTGCTGAGCTGGTGGCTGGTGTGGGAGGCAAAGAGGTTGATCTCCGGGGGTTCCCCATTTCTGAGTTATTAGGAAGAAGGTGCTTCTGTTGAGCTGCCATTCATGGGGGTCCAAGAGCTGTCTGCTTAATTCGTCTGCCAGGGAGTTGAGAGAGCCTGGCAGGTATTGAACTAACAGGTGTATTTGCATGGAAGAGGCTGTGCACCAAAGGTTCATGGCCAGCCTGCACAGCAGGTAGGAGTGAGTCCTTCCCTGCTTGTTGATGCACCACATCACAGTCGTGCTGTCTGTCTTGATCAGGAGAACCCCTGGAGAAAGAAAGTGAAGCTTATTAAGGCCTGCTGCACAGCCATCATCTCTTTTAGACTGATGTGCAGAAGGAGTTGCTAGGGGTTCCACTGGCCCTGTATGCACCTGCCGTCCAGGTGTGCACCCCAAGCATAATCTGATGCATCTGTGGTGAGTGTCTGGGCGGAGAGGAGTGGGGAGAAGGGCAGTCCCTTGTTGTGGGAGCATGCTGTTGCCCACCACAGAAATTCCTTCCTCAGGCAAGGAATTATAGGCAGAAGAGTTTCCAGATCCTGAGAGTGTTGACACCAAAGGCTCTTTAGGTACCATTGAAATTTCCTCATATGCAGTCTGGCATATGGAATGAGGAGTATGCAAGAGGCCATGAACCCCAGGGCTTGCAGGATTTTCCTTGCAGAAAGCTGGGGCCTGGTGGCCAGCTGAGAGAAGTAAGCTAATAGGAAAATTTGTTTCTCTGGTGTAAGGCATGCCATCTGGAATGCTGTGTCCAGACTTGCTCTCAGGAAGATTATCCTTTTGGTGGGTAGCTGTTTGGATTTCTTTTCACTGACTGTGTACCCTAGGGAGGTAAGTAGGTCCTTTACAAAGGCCAGGTCTTTGAGCAGCTTTTCCTGGCTGTCTGCCTGAATAAGGCAGTCATCTAAGTAGGGGTAAATTTGAATATTTCTTTGTCTGCAAAAGGCAATGGCTGGAACCAGGCATTTTGTGAAAACTCTGGGAGCAGTAGATAAGCCAAAGGGAAGCGAAGAGAACCGAAAGTGGTGAGATCCTGCCATGAAGCGGAGATATTTTCTGCAGGACTCCCTGATAGGAATGTGGAAGTAGGCCTCTTTCAGGTCCAGGGTAGCTAGCCAGGCATCCTTGAAGAGCATGGGCTGCAGCTGCTGCAGGGTGAGTATTTCGAATTTTGGGATCACCAGAAAGGTGTTTAGAAAGGAAAGATTGAAGAAGGGGCACCAGGTGCCCACTTTTCTGGGCACCAGAAAAAGTATGGAGTAGAAGCCTTGGCCTATCTGCTCTGCAGGATTGTGCTCTACTGCCCCCAAGGACAGCAGGGAAAGGATTTGTTTTTGAGCCTCTGCCCAATGATTTGGTGGTAGATCTGGGAACCCTTTTGGGGTTGGAAGGAGAATTGCACTCCTGAGACACAATGTTCAGAACCCATTGGTTCCTGGTAATGGTGGCCCAGGTGCTTGAGTGAAGAGAGAGTTTTCCTCCTAGGGGTATGTGAGGGTGGGCACAGGCAAGGTTGGGAAGGGGTGAGTCATTGTGAGTTCTTACCATAAGGGGTGGCTTAGAACTCCCTGGTTTTGAAGTGGAGGTAGTCCACTGCTTGGATCTCTGCAACCCCTGGGGCTGCTGTCTGGGGGGTCTGTTTCCACGGGACCTAGTTTGGCCCTGTCTACTCTGAGCAGGAACGGACCAGTGCTTGGAGGGGAAATGCCTGCTGAAACTAGAGGGCTGGACCTGTAAGAAATCTTTAACGCTCTGCATAGATTTTGCTTTTTCTTCCATCTTTTTTAAGACCTCTTCTGCTTTAGTGCCAAACAAGTTAACTTTGTGCAATGGTGCATCCAACAATTTTGATCTGACATGGTCTGGCAGGGGTTGTTCCTTAAGCCAGATCTGGTGACTGCTGCCCTGCAAGAAGCTTCAAGGGCATCAAAACCACAGTGCAAGGTGTGTTTAGTTACTTGACCAGCAGAATGCATTAAGTCCTATAAATCTTTAGATTCTGCCCATGCAGGAAAGGAGGAATTTATTTGTTTAAGGAGTTACAAGGTATGTTGCTGATACTTACGCATATGGAACTGACAATTTAGTGCCCTGAAAGCAAGAGTAGCTGAGGTGTATACTTTTTTACCCCATCTGTCCAGTGCTCGGGAATCCCTGTCTGAGAGGATGGAATTCTTACCTGAGGTTGCTTTAATCCCTTTAGACCCTTGAGTAATGACCTCAGGGTCAGCTGTAGTATTTTTAAAAAGATATTTGTGTGATTCAGGGACCTGTCTGTTTTTCTGGGAGCAGAAGGGAGGGCAACTGGAGTCAAGCTGGATTCAAGGAAGACATCATCCACCACATCTAGGACTGGGGGGATGACTAAGGGACTATGTTGAGGAAGGTCCAAGAACTCTCTAAGTTTCTTTTTAGACTGTGGGTAGTCTTGACTCTCCCATTGGAAATGCTCCCTTAAGGTATGCAGGGTTTCCCCAAAGGAAAAATCCTCGGGGGGAGAGGCTGAAGGAATGGATTCCTCTACATCAGAATCCTCATATGTGGAGAGGGGCTGCATGTCTTCATAGTCAGATGCATCGGATTCATCTGAGTCTTGTTCAGACAAAACTACTGGAGACAGATCTCTTTTCCTTTTTGAGGGAGTGGACTGGCCACTAATCAGAATGAAAAGGTCTTCTGCCATATTAAGCATTTGAGACTGAGGCAAGGGAGCAGGCGCCTGAGAATGGGTAGTCAGTTTCTTGGGTGTGGTTAGACCCCTGGGCTTGAGGAACTCAGTTGTTTTTGAAAGAATGGTAGTCGTGAAAGAACACGTCAGTTTATGTCGGGATTCGGTGTTGCGAAGGACTTCCTCGGAAGCCGGTGCCTGCACAGAAGCTCTGGACCCATCCAAGGTAGAGACGACTGCAGGCTCCTTAGATGAAGAAGAGTTATGTGGCATACCGGACTCTGAAAGGGTCTCGGTAAAGGCCTGTGAATTAAGTGAAGCGGGTATCAGGGGGTGCGAAAGCGTCTCACTGAGTTCCGGAGGACTGATGACCAGCTTAACGGAAGCATCGTCGGAAGGTTAGGTCGTGTGCGGTCTGTCTCTGTCTATCTTTACGTTTTTTCAAAAGATCCGCTGTCAGATGGCTTACCAAAGCCTTATCGGAATTTGAGGACTGTAAACGGAAATATCTAGCTACAATAAGGGCCTGATGACGGATAGTTCTGGCGTTAAACAGAGCACAGAAGCGACAACGAAGGACGTCGTGATCTGGGCCTAGACAAGTGACGCAGTAAGAATGGAAGCCCTGGTGTGGTATTTGCTTTCCACAGGTGAGACAATTACTAACTTTTTCTGACATCGGTTAGTGTAAGAAAAAAGGATACCCGACAGGGTACTTAGCTTTTGAAGACTTCAACTTCAATTCGGAAATGAAACTCTGGTAGCAGCCGACCAGCACTCACGTGAACTGCTTCTGCGTTGGGCTCCTCGGCAAGAAAGACTGATGTAATGGCGTTGGATGCCTTCATTTATACCACTGACGACCTGACGTCAGTCCTCACAGCAACAGACGCAGAAATACTAAGTCTATGGTATTCGGGCTGGCCGAGGGCTACCCTGGCAGGGATAACCCAAACTGCAACAGTGAAACACGAAGAACATCAAGCTAGACAGGGATAATGATGATTATACTCAGAAGAGAGCATACCCTGACCCCCCCCCCCATTATTATAAATGATTTGGGAACCACTACTGTCCCTAACAACAATAATAGGCTCGATCATCACAATCAAACAAATGTAGAAGAGAGTGCTAGCGGTGAACGTTTTTTTAGAACAGTCACTCCCATTGAGACGTTCAGAACGCTTGATAAATCAACAACAAAATCAAGTTCCACACAGTCGCTTCTTTCAAGGAGCACCCAGGAGTCATTCAGTGAGGGGGAAGAATTGGGGGCAGAGGAATGAGACGTTGACAGAGGATTATGTATTAAATGTATCAAATACTCATTGATTTAAACTCAAGCTTAATACTGTCTGAATCTATCAATGATCTTGATACTACGGTAAATGTTAATACCATCAACAGTTTGACTATTAGAGAATAAACAACAGCTATAGTGAACTATAATTCTGGAACTATTTAGAATCTTAATGATTTTGCATTGAAAAATGAACATATACTTTTGAAAAAAGGTTTTAGCTTTGTTCCAGGGTTTAAAACTGACACTGCCAAATGTTTAATTAATTTGCGGCTTTACACTAGACAAGTAAACTTAAGGTTGTTTTTCTTGAATAAAAAACAAGTGCTTAAACCTGAACCATCTATATTAAAATGGAAAAGTACTTTTCTGCCCCCATGTAATCCTGTAGTTAACATGTTTGAAATCCTTGTGGAATATGATTTCAGGCAAATTTTAAGAACAAGCCACTCCAGATGTGAGAACCTTTCCAATAATGAGAGACTGGCTCTTAGGGAGTTATTAACCAACAAAGAATATAGGGTGATGAAGCCAGACAAGGGTGGGGGAATAGTCATCATGAAACAGACTGATTATGTATGCAAGATGTATTTATTACTTAATGATGACGATACCTATGAGCGAGTTTCTGTGAATGAAGTAAATAGGGCATATGCTAAGACTGACATTTTGTTACTTGATGCTTTGATTCAAGACACCCTCACCACTGATGAGTATGATTTTTTTGAGGGTTGATACACCTAAGATTCCGGTAATTTTTTGGAATGCCTAAAATACATAAAAATCTGGATGACCCTCCTTTTAGACCAACTGTAGCTGCTCAAAATTCAAAGACTGAACCACTAGCTGCATTCGTGGACAACTTTTCTAAGATAGCGGTTAATGACAATACACACACCTTAAGATATTCGGGGCATTGTCTTGAGCAATTAAAAACAGCAAAGATGGATAAAGATGATTTATTCGTGGCCATTGATGTAGTCGATCTTTTTACTGTGATTCCTCATGATATCTGCTTAGAATATTTCTCAGAATGCCTGTTACAAAGTGGGCATTTTAATCAAACAAGAGTTAATCTTACTGGTAGATTTGTTAGAAATAGTTCTTAAGAACAACTTTTTGGTATTAGAAGGGGAATATTTCCAGCAAAAATCTGGTGTGGCCACGGGGGTAAAATGTGCCCCGGTTTTTGCTAATTTATTTTTGGCCGAATAGTTAAAGAGAAATATATTCTCATCCTCCTTTACATCCAAAATCCGTACTTATTATAGATTTTTGGATGATATACTGATGGTTTGGGCAGGTACACAGGCAGAAGTGTTAGGATTCCTGGAATACATCAATAGCAGTACTCAAGTTTTAAAATTTACTTATAGGATTCAACCAAATGAAACTGATTACCTGGACATCCTATTAACAAAAGATATCACCACAGGGGAATTGTCCTCTAGTATATTCAGAAAAAAGACCTATGCCGACACGTTATTACACTATGATAGTTGTCATCCTGAATATCAACGTAGAAGTGTAGTAAAGGGCCAGAAGGTCACACTATCCAGATTAGTCAGTGATGACATGAAAGTTTGCCGAGTTGTTTGTGCTGATAGGAATGTTCAAAGATAGGGGCTACCCCATCAAGCTCCTATTGTCAATAAGGAATGAGGTAATCAGGAATCTCACATTCAGGTTCATTCCTATTTTAAAAGGAGGGCAGAGAGCAAGACAAATACAAATCAAGAAGATGGTCTTAAAAACGACGTTATGATTATGCCAATTAACCAAGATGCTCCACAATTAAAGCTGAGTATGAAAAAAAATTGTGGAGGTTTATTAGATGAGGATCTTAAGAACAAACTAGGTCTTAAGCCCAGAATTGTTTATAGTAGAGGTAAAAACATTAAAAAATTTTGGACAGGTATACAGAAAAGATCAAGAACAATTTTACATCTAATATGAACAAATGTGGTTGTTGCTTAAGCTGCAGATTTATCAATGTTAGACCATATGTCCAGACTGATTCATATGATAGGAATCTGCAGTATCCTGGTCAGTGCAACTGCAACAAAGTGTTGTTTACATTGCTACCTGCATTTCATGTCCTGCATTTTACATAGGCAAGACTGCTAGGAAGTTGCATGACAGGATTATGGAACATAACAGGGATATTATGAATGCAAAAATGACTAGTGCCCTGTATACACATAGTATGGAATGTGTCAACTTTAAAAAGTTTATACTTTTTATTATTGACAGAGACACAACCAATATTAGAGGAGGAAATCCTGTTCTGGACCTGCAAATTAAGGAAACGGAATGGCAGTTGAGACCTGGCATTAATGACACCATTTATGTTACCAGCAATTTGAAGAAAAGAGCAAAATACATGTAAAATGGGATTACAAGTTTTGTAAAGAACTGTAATGTCCCTAGTTTAATAGTTTCCAACAGTGTGTTTCAGCAAAATATATGTGTTTGTATATATATATATATATATATATATATATATATATATGTATGTATGTGTGTGTGTGTGTATATATATATATATATATATATATATATATATATATATATATATATATATATATATATATATATATATATTTTTTTTTTTTTTTTTTAAATGTTTAGGCACACAATGTAATTAATCAAACACAATATAAGAAGGCATTACTTAACTTTACATGTAGACATGTTTACAAAGCTGCATTTATTGTAGTAAGGTATTTATTGTTATAAATGACAACTTATTTATTTTTATATATTCGCTTAGTTATTTAAAAATGTATATATTTTTATATTGTTAATGATAAATATACAGGAGATGATGTCAACTTGCACTTCCTATATATGTGAGTGTTGTGAAGTACCTATGTGAGTCTGATGATGCCTGGATAACAGCAGGCGAAAGGATTTAGTGTGAGGTGCTTTTTACCTTATTTTACTTTACTACAATTCATTAAAGGACTGCTTCACTGTGGAACACATTGGTTTGTTTTTGTTGGGTTTCTATTGCGAATAGCCACAAGGAAGATTGTTTTCCAAGAAAGAAAGAAATCTGAGGTCAGATTTAGCTGAAGGCTCAAAGGCAGGCTGAGCCAAGCTCTGAAACACAACTGTGAGATCCCAAGGTGGAGTAGGGTCTTTAATCAGAGATAAGTAAACAAGTACCTTTAAGGAATGCTTTACATAGTCTCGTTGAATTTAGAGGAGAAGCACAATTTCCAGTGTGAAAATTAGAGATGGCTGCTAGCTGAACTTCAATGGTAGAAAAACTGGTACCTCTTTAAAAAATAGATGCTAGAAAATCCAAAATAGAAGAAATAGGAGCAGTAAAGAGATCTAATTGTCTCTGTTGTGCCCAAATGGAGAATCCTTCCCATTTACCCTTGTATAGTTTTCTGGTTGCAGGATTCTGGAAAAATATTAATGTCTGATGAACTGGAGAAGAATGTAAGGACTATCTAACCATCAGTGGAACTGGAGAAACCATGCAGTCAACTTGAGGCTTGGAATGCCTGGATGAACCATCCCTGAGGGATGAGATTCCAGATCTGGACTGGGGTCCAGTGTCAAAGGAGGACAGGAAGAGAAACCAAACTTGCCGAGGCCAGACACAGGTAATGAGGATAACCTTGCTCTTCAACCATTCTGCTTTCTGAAAAATTTGGAGATTAGAGGTAGGGGAGAGTAAGCGCAAAGGAGATTGGAGGGCCCAAACGTGGACTACAGCACAAACGTGACTCCCCTGAGAGGTGATTAGGGCAAAATAAATGCTGTACTTGTTGTTGAGGGGTGAGCTGAAGAGACAGCAGCAAGGTTGACCTCATCTGTGGAAGATCCTTCCCACCACTGCACGATTGAGACCACTAATAAGGCATCAGAATAGCTCTGTTGGTCTTGTCTGCTAGAATATTGGATTTCCCTGGTATGTGCATTGCTACTATAAAGCAGTTGGAAGAGAACACCCATTGCCAGACACTCATTGCTTTTCGGCAAAGAGGGTAGGACCTGCTTCCCCCCGTTTGATGTACCATACCACTGACATATTGCCCATTTGGATAGCAACTGTCCTTAGAGAAGAGAGTTCTGAAAGGCCTGCAATACTAAAAGGACCATTCTCATCTCTAAGGCATTTATATGCAGATTGGTCTCTTCTGGGGACCATGTGCCTTTAACAATCCATAAGAAATGCTACCCCCAAACCCAAAAGGGAGGCTTCAGTGGTCAGCGTGGCCTTTGGGGAGGAAGGATAAAGGGGCATCCCTGACCAACATCACTGGACTGGACCCACCAAAACAGGGAATCCCTGCAATCCCAGAAAAGCTTTATAGGATGATTCAGTGGATGTCAAAGAATCAACCAAACATTGTACTGCCATAGTACACTGGAGCATTCATATCTAAAAGTGAACAGTGGGTAGTAGGGTAATCACTTCAGCCATTGAATCTAAGGCCTGGAGTACCACTTTTGCTGGAAAAGACGGCTGTGATGAGATCTGACTGACATGAATTCTCAAAGTATGAATTCTGTTTTGTGGTAGAAAGGCCAAATGATTGATAGTGTCCAGGCAAGCTCCTATGAAGTCCAAGAGTTGAAATGGCTGAAGATGAGACTTGGGGAGATTGACTGTGATCCGCAGGTACTGACACAGAGTAAGTAATCTCTAGTTTCCTCTAGTAGATGCCTGGTTGGAGCGGTAAGGAGCCAGTTGTCCAAATAAGGAAACACTCTGAATCCGTGTAGTCTGAGATGAGTTGCTACCACTGCCATACACTTGGTGAACACCCTGGAGGCAGTGGTGAGACCAAAGGACAGGGCTCTGAACTGGTAATGACTGGCAACCAGCTGAAAGCACAAGTACCTCTGAGAATGTCTGTTCATTCTGATGGGATAGTATGCATCCTGAAGATTTATGGAGCACATCCAGTCATCCTTCCACAGAAGAGGGAGAATGGACTGTACTGTGACCATACTGAACCTGGAGGGTTTTTTCAAACTCATTCAGTTGACCGAGATCTAGAACTGGTCTCTGGTCTCCAGTCTCCTGTTTTTTTTGGCACTAAAAAGCATCTTGAGTAAACTCCAGATCGTTTTTGGTCTAGTGGCACCTCTTGGATGACTCTTTTGTCCAGCAGCTTTTGAATTCCTAGGGATGCTGACTCCAGCTGACTGGGTGGTACACATCAGGGAGACTTTTCGTTGGACTGATGGAGCTTGTGACAAGGGAATGATATAACCTCTGGATATGATCCTCTGCACCCAAAAATCTTTTGTGATAGCTGTCCAAGCATCTGAGTGAAAAAAACATGAGACCTGCAACTGCCTCCACAGAACAACAGCTGGGCAACTCTATAGGAGAGCTGAGAGGTCCTATACAAAAAGGAATCTCTGAACCTTTGGTTTTGCGGACCCCCCTCTGTCTTAATGGTATTATTTCCCCCCTGCCTCTGGGAGAAATTTCCTCTCGTGACTCCTGAAAAGGACCTTGGGATTTTTGGAACCAAATCTTTTTCCCACCACCTTAATTCCTGGAGAAGGATCTTTGCGGGGTAGAAAAATGGATTCCCATGGCAGATAAGATCTTTCTATCCTGTTCACTCCGGGAAAGTGCGTCTTTAACTCATTACATCCGGCTGACACTTCCAGATGCATCTGCAGTTAACTCCTACTGGTGCCTCTAGGCGTCAAACATTACTTGTTCATATTTACACCAATAATTTCAAAACCATGGCGTGTAAAAGGTTTTAAAAGATTTCATCTTAAAGCTTACACAATAGCAAACTCAACTGCATTAATATTTGACAAGTCTAATGCAGATAAACAGGTATTAGCTGTTTTTTTATATTAATTTACATAGATATAATTTTCACATTTTTCTAAATATCTCAACAACCAAATAACACAGACTGAACTCCTTAGCCTCATATGAAAGCTTTCAGCTAGAGGAATAAAATGATGCTTACAGTATGTGTGTAACTTGAAAGGTTGCTGAGATAATATAAGCTGTTTTCAAAACATTACAAATGTAATAGTTACTGTTAATGTGACTTATACAATTCAGTTTAAGACCTAGAACCTAAAGAACGCTACCACTACAAAAAGAGTTTTTGATGAAGAGTTTGACATTTACACTACTTTACTAACCCCTATAATCTCAGAGATATGAACATTTGCTTGAAATGTGAGGACATAATTTGATTCTGTCAAAAGGTTTAGATGCCGCCCATTGGAAGTTACAGTGCAAACTTCATGAGCTCCATTGGAGTGAATGAGTTAACAGTGGGCCCAAACAAGGAAGAACTATCAAAGCAGCATTGATGAAAGAAGACAAAAGCGCCAAAGCAGGTCTCCTGATGACTATGCCTGAACCCGCAGCCCATGAGGAACCTTCTGCTGCATGAGAGATTAACCTCATGTATGCATTCGAGATCGACTGGAGAGTGGCCAGTTGCGAAAGAAAAAAAACTTTTGTTCTTCTACTGACATGAATCCAAGAGTAGACTTAGAGAGTTCCTTAATTAAGTGTCTCTGTAATCTAGTAAAGTGTGCCAAACAATTAAGCAACCATAATGCAAAGGTCACTAACACACAGACACTCTTTTCAAACCTGTCCAAAGCCCTAGACTCTCTGTTAGACGGATGGTCAGAAGAGCTCTGCTTGGCTAGCTCCTTTTTGGTGGCTGCCTCACCAACCATGGCATCTACAGGAATTCCTTTACTCCAAAAAGATCTGTCCTTGGGTGGAGCTAAGCTCTTATCCAGGCAATGGGGAATAAGTTCTACAGTATCTGGCTCCTTCCAAGCCTGGCAGAAAACAAGGTCTACTAAGTTATCTGACGGGGGGGGGGGGGGGGACAGGTAACCCACGATGTAGATGGGCCAGACCTGAAAGCTTCGAGGAACATAGACTCCTCCTGGGAAGGGGGTTTGAAGGACCAACCACCTTTTTGGTGAAGGATCTCTAAAATGTCTGCAAAGGAGACATCTTCCAGTGGTGACATGGGGGACCCTTCTTCCTTCATTAAAATCAGGTCTCCGATTTTGGAAATTTCCCAACAAGACTGTTAAAGAATACGAGTTCCATCAGAAATTCTTGAACATCTCTGATACAGCTGGGTGTGAGGTGATGAGACTTATGACCAGATATAATAATGCTCAGATTGAAAAACTATCTATTGAGTTCGACACTCAACAGTAAAATCCTAGATGATCTATTATTTAGCCATTATGAAACCAAATACAACAATGCTTTATCCCATGCTGAAAATGTTTGCGGAGACCTTCTTAAAACGTAAAACAGCAAAACTGCAAAGGGACACTGATGTCCATCATAATGGCACCATGTATCCTGATCCACCTTGGAATCATAACTAGTTGGTTCATTCCAATCAATGTTGAATGGCTAATGAGCGACAATCTATCCCATCCAGGGAAGCACATAGTCCATTGGTCCCTTTAGCAGAAATGGAAGTAAGGAGGTCAGAGTGGATCCAAAGCAGAAATCAGTGGAGATTTTCTGACAGACAATAGGAGAGCAATGAGGGTTTTTCATCAGCAAGGAGCCAAACTAAAGCAGGGGAATTAACAGAATTACCACAGGAGGAATTAATAAATTGTGAGTCGGAAGCTGCATCTGGGCCCAACAAAGTTGTTTCAGTCATTTTTAATGATTGTAAGAATTTTAAACTTTAATTTTTCTAGCAAGAATTTCACTACTGAACATGCAAATATTTTTAGCTAAAGGGTTAATGTTTGTTCCAGCCAACTTAGGCAATGCCATTATTGACTTAAAGTTATTCACTCTCAAACTCAATTTGGCTGTGTGGTTTACGGAGACTGCAAAATCAGTTAATTTTAATGAGGCATTACCTAGAACCAGTTGTTTTAACCCTCCATTAAATCACATTTCCACTTTTGACAAGATTTGTGAGTTAAACATCAGAAGTGTCTGAGGCCAATTGTGCGAAAATAAGTTTTATAATATGTCCAAGCAGGACACACAGCTATTCAAGGATAATTATCACGGTAACAATATTCGGGTAATGAAACCCAGCAAAGGGGGTGGGTAATCAATCATGGACAAGAAAGACTATGTAAATTGTATGAATGTTTTGTTATTAGGTGATTCTTACATAGAAGTTTCACATAATGAAACACATATCGCTTATGTACGAATAGATATGGAACTCGAAGATATGCTGTTTCAGGGTCAGTTAAGTAGTGAGGAAGTAGTATATATGACCAGGTCAAAGACTCAATACAAAATGCACAGTCTCTCTCTCAGAGAGTTCTTAAATTAATATTTCGAATATTACTGTTGGGGTAGCTGGCAGCATGACATCACTTCTTACTATCTGACTATCAGTTCCCATGCTCACAACCATTAATTTTAGCATCTACCTGCGAAAACACATACACCTTAGATCTTTTGGCAAATGGTGGAAGCCATAAAATAATATACATTCTTCCACATTTAAAGGCAATACTAAAAACTTCTAGTTCTAGACATTATGTCTCCTGTTGCACTGAAATTGAAAGATAACATCTCTTTCATTACATGGTTATAAATTTACATTTTCAGCTATTCTTCTGAAGCTAACTTCTTGTGTTTCAGTCCCCATTGTTAAAATACATATACATCTTAACAGTTAAAATAGTGTATATACATTTCTGCTCAGTATTTTGCAAAGTATCTCTTTCACACATGTCTGTACAATATGACACACAGTTCTAATACAGTTGTAACACAAGCAACTGCATCATGCAGATATTTACAAATGACACGCAACCACTTACAAAAATCCAAATAGCTAGGCTGGCAGTATCTCCTCGTCACACTTCTATATAAATCATATTAATATTCAAATGACATATTATTTACAAAATTCCACATAGCTAGGCTGACAATATTTCCTTTTGTGACAGTAGGTATTTCTGGAGTTCCTAAAATACATAAAAGCATGGTCAACCCTCCCCTTAGACTGACAGTGGATGAAAATTTTTATATAACAAAATTCATTGATTCTTTGAAGGATGGTTTACAAAAGTTATCTTCCTTATGTAAGGACTCTTGAGATTTTCAAGTAAAATAAATGAATTTGAGTTTATCCATGATGCCATTTTTGTCACTGTTGACGTGCATGATTTGTATTCTGTCATACCTCATGAATGTCGTTTCTGGTGGTTTGAGGATGAGATGTTCAAGCAAGGGAATTTATCGACTGACAAAGGCAATGCAATTTCATCTCTCATGTGCATAGTGTTGAAAAACAACTTCATATATTTTGAAGGCCAGTATTTTAAAAAGGCCAAGGGGGTGGCCATGGATGCTGCGTGCCTCCCCATATTTGCTAATTATGTTTTCGTACAATAGGAGTCCCAGTATGTCTTCAACAGAGTTTTAGGGTTGCTGGAAAATGTACACGGTTTTTGGACAATACATTTCTGTTATGAACAGATACTACTGAAAGACTTTCAAAGTTTTTGGATTATATCAATCATACCTTGGATGTTTTTACAATTTACACATACATTTCATGTAGATAGGATTGTATTTTTGGATGTTGAACTTTCAAAGGACTGCACTAATAACCATTATTGTTTGAACATACATAGAAAGGCCACCTTTTTAAATACTTCTCTTCATTTTAATAACTGGCACCCAGCTCACCAAAAAAAAGTCTGTGGTGAAAGGGCAATTAGTGCACTTAGCAAGAATGATCTCAGTTGTAGAAGTTTTTAAACTAGAGTGCAACTTTTTGATTGATATGTTTAGCAGGAGGGGTTACCCCAATTCGTTTTTGGGAAAAAATAATTTCTGGCTTTTATTACCTATACTCAACATTAATGAATTAGGACACAGTATCCCAAAATCTGTCCAGGATGGTAACACATCAAAAATTCAACAATAAGGCATTTGTTATGACATATACATTGGGGAGTAAGGCAGTAGCAAAATGTTTTAATAAGAATTGGAATTTGCTTAGAGGTGATCGTTCGATATTAACTTTAGTTGAGGAAAGTCCATCAATAATTTTCAGGAAGGACAGATCCTTCAAAGTGTATTTGGAAGTCAATGTGGGAAGATATAGTATAAGGGGGGACATGAAATTCAGGTATGGTGAAATGTGGCAAATGTTCACAATGTGCCAACATTTTAGTCACAAAACATGTCGGGGGGAATGGTATCCAGTTAATGGACATTACACTTGTTATTCCACACACATAGTATATGCAGTTATCTGTAATTCATGTTCAGCCTTTTACAGAGGCAAAACTTCAAGGAAGTTAAAAGACCGGATGTATGAACATGCATTGGATATAAGAAAAAAATAAGAACACCAATGCTTTGTTTAAACATATTAATGAGTTTGGTACTCACAAATTTATGTTGGTAGTGCTAGTGCAGGTTATTAGTGATTCTTGAGGCTACACTCTGGAAGATCACTTCTTGAAAAGTGAATTAAAATGGCAAATCATGTTGGGTGCAATGAATTTTCCCGGTCTTAATGATAGCTGTTCAGTTCATTCCATTTTAAAATTAAAATATTATTTAATGGAAGTGGGTGATTCAGTGGTGGTTTTCAACCATGGGATTGTGTAACTTAAAGCTAGTTAAACACAAGGTTCTTGTGTATTTATTTGTTCTAAAGAAGTTCAGTGAATATCTTGGAGCAAAAGTGCTCAACACTTTTTTTTATCGTGTTTTTATGGAATAAAGTATTTCCATTAGAAATTCACTGGCTGCTGCTTCTTCTTCCACCACATTTTATACAGTTTGTTAATGAAAAAAGTTAAAACTGAAAGTAATAAAGATGTAGAACAAATCTGGGCAGTCCCTTCATTCGTTACTAAATTTGGTAATTTCAAAAACTGGTCTCTTGATGAAGTAAAACAGTTTAATAAAACTGACGAATGTGAAATAGCAAAGGTGTTATCTTTAAATTGTCATTTACACGGTAAATATGGACATGGTATAAGAAAATGACTAAGGAAAGAAATTTAAAAATTTCAAAAAGTTTATGAAAACTGAACATCCTAGAAAGAAAAGGGGTTATATTTACAAAGGGTGAATAAACATTGTCAAACTATGTTTTAAGAGTTCCTGAAACAAAAGTTCCATTTGGCCTTAGATAAAAAAAAAAGAGCTACATAATTATTTTATACTGGGGGCACAGCAGTATCACTGCACTTGGCTCTCCAGTTCAGTTCTCAGCTTGGATACCTCCTGTGCAAAGTCTACGTATCCTTCCTACATCTGCTTGGATTTTTGTTGAGGTTCCAGTTTCCTCCTACATCCCAAATGTGTCAGATATGTCAAATATGAACTGTTGAGCCCCTAAATTGTCCACAGGGGGTTTGTGTATCTGTGCACACCTTGTCATGTATCGAAACCCCAGCCAGGGTGACAGTTTAAGCCTTGCTTCGAGTTAGTGACAGACATTGGCTCAAGCCCCCTTAACCTTGTACTGAATTAAGAAGGCTGCTGGAGAATAAATGAATGGTTATATATTACCATAAAATTATACAAGGCTTGCAAAAAGAAGTAAGGTCAACGTTATGCAAAAACAACCTATAGCAATTGTGAAGATTGGGTGAAGATATATGTGAAGGCTGCCAGCCTAGCCAGATAAAATTTGGTACATAATTCTGTAATTTGTAAATATGAATGTTGAACTACAAGCTTGCTTTCTTAAATGAAAGAATATGCTATGAAATGTTGAACTTAAAACAATGTAGCAACACTGCCCTCTGCTGTAAAGAAAGCTAAGTCGAGCATTTCTTGTCTGCCCTTTGAAGTAAAAAGTATTTCATGACTGTCTTTGATGTTTACAATTTGGCTCCGGCTGGGCTAGATGAAGGCTTCCTGCCTATTGTTTTAAGGCTAAAGTTAATGACCAGAATTTGCATGCATAAATGTCCTTTATTGCTCTGGTTTCTGCCTAGGTATAAAAGAATGTAGATGCAGTTTCTGTTGGCCTGGGAACCCCAGGAAGGGTGAAGAATGATGTAACGTTTATCAGAACTGCAATTTAAATTTAAATAAAGAGAACCAAAAGGCATTAAGCATTTTTGTCTTGACCATCCAACTCACAGCACTGTCTTGCTCATATGTAAGTTATCTTAGACTTGTGTTTTCTTTTAGAAATAGCTAGGAACTAGAAATATTACACTAAGTGTTTTCCTGTGATGTCAGAACTGTACTACTGAATTATTTTTAGTATTTCTGTGTGATCTCTGAACTCTTGACGAGCACTGTGTAGTAGAAAGTATTGTCTTGTGGTTTTAATTTATTTATTATTAAATATTTTAAAACATTTTAACTGTGGCTGGTTTGTGTAGAGATAAGTTAAGCTCTAAGAGTTCATTGCATGCATATACGGATCCTGTACCAACTCACTCTAATAAGCCTTGACTGTTTAGTTATACTACCAATTGGATAATAATATTGCACAGTAATAATTGGACACCATTTTAAGGGCCTTTGAGTAGTTGATGAGTATTAGCTGGGTGGTGGCAGGGATTTCTACCGTACAGTCGGGGTAAAAGGGGCACAGCTGGAGAACCTGTGCCAGCCTTCCCCAGAAGTGTCTGTGTGGTTGTGTAAACACTTGTCTCAAAGTGTGTGTGTGTCGGCTACTTGGGCAGGGACACAAAGCACTGGCTGGACAGAGAGGGTGCTGGAGATTTTTGCTTGCACAGCTGGCTGAGATCTAGACCCTATAGCTGTGCCAGTGGGGAGTCTTATTGGGGACCTGGAGAGCAAGGGAGCGACCAGCCCTGGACTGACTGTGATCTCTGTGTGCTCTTAAGGGAAATTGCACTTTACTGTGTGTATTTGTTATCCTTTCCACATATATGAGATGCCCTCACTGGTGTTAGTGGTGAGGATTGATGTCCTTGATTGCAGGGCCCGGGCATCACAGCGATATTAAACAAAAACAGATATGAGTTATACAAACCTGAAAGTTTTAGGTTTATTTCTTTTAATATTTTATAGCAAGGGAAAAAATGATACAACTAAGATTAGTTGCTTTGTGGCAAGAAATACTGTATTCTTAACTAGTGAACATATTAGTTAAAATGTATAATACCATGCTAAAAGAAAACATTAATCATAACTTTTTGAAAAATAAGTAAAAAATATACTGCCATGCTAAAAACCAGAATCATGCATGATGTGGAGAAGCCTCACTTTCCTCCCACGTAGACTGCTTTACCTCATTGTCCCCCAAGGATAAGTTCCAAATTTTCAAAGCATTGGGATTCTACAGAAAGTGGGTCTTGATGAAGGCCAGTAATACTGCAATACAGTAAGGTGTAATAAGACAGCTAGTGGGGTAGTTAAAAAGGCTAAAAAGTGCCGTTAGGTGGTTAGCAAGAAGAGTTATTATGGGGCCCTGCAGCTGAGCTTGCAGTTAAAAGCCTCAGTAACAGCAGAAGGTCAGTCCAGTCATTACTGCTCTGCAGTTGAGGTACTTACTGTAGGGCATCCTTTTTGACAGATGTGAGGAAGGGGGTCCTCACAGAGTGTCTACCGAAGACAGCTCAAATATTGAATGGAGGAGAAGCCAAACATGCCACAGGCAAGAGACAGTTTGGAACAAGAATCTACTGTCAGAGAGTTTTAAACCTGAAAACAAATCTCCAGTAACAGAAAGGTCAGAAGAGAATAGGAAAGAAAGCCCACTGCTAAGAAACTACTGAACTATGAGTAGGCTGGACAGAAATACAACAGTAAGCTATATGACGTTATCTATGAGTTCCTACTGACATCATAACCAAAAAAATTATCAAGAACGAACTGTTCTTTTGTGAATCGGTCAGCCAGGTACTGCAACATCTGAACTTATTTTATGTGCAAAAGTCCAAGTGAACAACTCTAAGTTGCACTTGTTATTCTCTCAAGATATGTAAAAAAATTACACTTTACTATAAAGTTGACTGGTTTGTGCCTGAAGCATGTTACAAATGAAGAATGTAATTACGCAGTATATACTCTTTGAGGCAATAACCCCAGTGTGATGATGTGAGGTAATGCAAGCTGTGCCAGGGGGAATAGGGCAGTGCATGTGTAATATATGTCAGCATAGCTAGCTGGAGTTTTGTAAAGAATTATATGTCATTTGTATATCAAATTGATTTGTACAGATGCTTGTGTTAAAAATGTATTTGTAAAGCTGGACAGACAAGAAATATACATGTATGTCAGGTTGTATTGTTGTTAACTGCTGAAATGTTATATTTTAACAGAGGATACTGGAAGGGAAGGGGTTAAGCCCAGTTAACCTTAAGAAAAATAACATGAAAATAAATAACTTCGTTTAGGCCATAAAGATTCTATTTCGCATGTCTGAATGCAGCCAGAAGCGCAATGTCTATGAAAAGCCTTTCTGCAGGAAGGGTAGAAGTGTTGGAATTGTTTTATAGCTTCCAGATGCTGTATTAAGCCATAGCAAAATTTTAATGTGCATATTATGACACATCTGTGCCAAATCCTGGCTCAGTTGCTAGTGAAAGGGTAGTATGGGAACCACAGAGTCAGGTGACCAAATGTGATCTCATTCTGTAGCCAGCACTGAAATTGTACTTAGATACTAGTAAGAGATATGATAGAGGCACTCAGCACTTTATTAGACCTGACAAGAGACACTCATCTAACTTCATCTTGCCTTGCTCTATCCAGTAAGTAGGGAACTGTAACTAATAGCGCTTCTTCCTTGGCCTCTGCTGAAAATGGGCTCTGCCCCAGTCCAACTTTCCCAGTAAACAAATGTTAAATAAATAAAATCCTCTTACCCCTTAAACATCTTTACAACCTCTGACTCACTAATAACAACATGCTCAAAGAATGGAAAACTACTGTCTTTAAACTTGTCCCTAACATTGCTAAAACAATCAACTGCAAAATACTTCAGATGAATTTCTATACTGCCTAACCTCAGTAAAATCTCTGAAACCCAAATATTTGCACAACTGTCCAAATACATAAAAAAAACTACAAAATATGACATCAGCATAGCTTCCAGTCTGGCAGATGCAGCTCAACTGACCTTTATACTCTACCATAGGAAATGATCCAAATATGCCTTACAGAGGACTCTCTTTACTGACCTCACTAATGCAGTTGACCCAGTTGACTAATATTCGCTTTTGCAATCTCTGTTAAGTCCCAGTACAGTCCCTTTGATTCAAAAACATTCTGTACAACAAACACTTAAGTCCAAATTGGAAACTTCAATTCACAATCTCCTCCAGCAACCCTGAAAAAGAATGAAATAGCTTTTCAGCCATGTCCAATAACATCTACCGACCCAATCTTTTTCACCTCAAACAGAAAAATACTGTTCCATACTGAGAAAAATCAAAGTGGCAACCCATCAAACACAGGTCAATTCTTTTAGCCTCTCTAGCCTATAAACTGCTTACATATAAAATAAAATTTCTTTGCCAACAGACTGAACAAACAAACCTCCATTTACACTCTGAGGATCACCCCCCCCTCATCCCTCTGCTAATGCCTTACAATAAACTCTGCTGTACCTTTCTAAGCATACTGGAAAATATTAAGATACAACCTAATACTGGGTGATTTCAACTACCCTGCCATTACTTGGAAAAACTACTCGAGTACCAACACCTTTGTCCAACGGTTCTCGGAATTCATAAATTCCAATGCCCAGGATCAACTAATCCATAGTCCCACCAGGGGCTCAATTATCCTAGACCTGGTCATTAACAAAATGGGAGATCGATGCTCCACACCAGTGGTCACCCCCTCGTTGGTCAGGTCTCACCTAAGCTAATCACCCTTGACGTCTACATCCCTCCCCCACCCCCACCCCCACCCACAGTAGGGAAACCTCCATAAAAAACTTCTCCATAGCTAACTTCATGCTACTCAAGTCAGAAGTGACAAACTTCATGACACCCATGCAGACGGGAACTGAAAGTTCGACTGCTGAGTCCTACACTAAGGCACTGTACAAGCACATCCACCCGTGCATGAATTGTGCCATTCCAAATAGAACCAAGGCACTCTCCTCCAGAAAAAGGAAACCAATCAGAGTAAAGAAACTGTTGCAGAAAAGAGGAAAATCCCAGGATGCAAAATACTCCCTTACCAGCCTCAGTAAGAAGCTGAGATCCCGCATAAAATCCTCCAAAGCTAGTTACGAAAATAAACATTGCCAAAGATTCATAGGACAACCAGACGGCATTATATAGTTATGCCAAGAATCTAAATGGCAATGCTCAGATCTGCTCTGAGCTAAAACAGAATGGCATTAAATATACTGATCCCAAGGATATTGCCAATATCCTGGCAGATCGATTCAGTGCCAGCTTCACCCCCCCTTCACCCCCCTAAAGGGCCCATCTCAATACCAAAAGATTGCCAAATTCTGGTAATCACGGCCACACAGGTAAAAAAATACGCACTCTCCAAAGCTAAGAATACAGCATCTGTGGGACCAGACGATATCCCGGGCTGTGTACTACATGAACTACAAAAAGAACTGGCACCTCACCTAAGTGTCATGTTTAATCATAGCCTCACACCTCAGGCTTCGTGCCCAGCAACTGGCGCACAGCTACAGTTATCCCACTCTGCAAAGGGGGATTCACCTTGGATCCTGGGAACCATCGTCCAATCAGTCTGACGAGCCTCATCTGCAAAGCCATGGAATGCATTATCATGAAACTTATAAACAAAGACATTGCCAACCTTCAAACACTGGACCCCACCCAGTTTGGTTTCACAAAGAGCCGATCTTGTCTCTTCAACCTGACTGACTTATTCAATTCAGTCTCCAGAGCCGTGGACTAGGGCAAGGTAGTCCATACAGCCTATCTGGACCTCACCAAGGCCTTCGACACCATCCCCCACTCTGAAATCATAGATATACTTACTAAGCTGGGCATTATTCCCTACAGCACTCGATGGGTTGCCAACTGGCTTACTGATAGAACCCACACTGTAAAAGTAGCTAACTCAAAATCCAGCTCCATACAAGTGGAGTACCTCAGGGTTCAGTCCTGGGACCGCTCGTTTGGCATCCACTTCTCTGAAGTACAGGCCAGCACTAAGGGACTATGGCTAACAAAGTTTGCAGATGACTGCAAACTGGGAGCCATTATTGAATCTCCAAATGATGGGCCTTACAGAAACAGATGCTTGGTGTCAGAGCCATGGGCTCAAACTCAATGCCAAGAAATGTATAGTTATCCCATTTGGGAAAAACCATGCACCCATGAATTACCACACAAGTGGCAGTACACTAAACACCGAAAGTGTGATAAGGCACTTAGGGACACAGGTGGAAAGTGGTCTCACCTTCGATAACCACATCGCAACAACATTCAGAAAATCCTTCTATGTGGCACACCTCATCAGTAAGGGCTTTTCATCCAGAAAAAAGGAGGTCATTGTCCCACTGTACTCATCCCTCATTAGACCCATTATAGAGTACAATGTCCCATTTGGTATGTACCTCACAAGGCATCTGCAACTGGAAAGGCCACAGAAATACCTCACTAAAAGAATCACAAGCCTAAAGCAGATGCCTTATGCTGACCGTCTAAAAAAACTCCAGCTATACTCTGTCGCATATCACCTACTCAGAGGCGATCTCTGCTTAACATACAAGGCCATGTCAAACCCAGAGCTGTTGGACATGCTACACAAAGAAATCCCAATCCCTCAAGAACCACATGCTCCAGGGATCTAAACCTGGTCATCACAATGAACAAAACATGCTGGAGGGATAGGTTCCTGACCCAGAGACTCCCCATACTCTGGAATAGACTGCCCATACATGTCAAGCTGAGCGCCTCTTTGGCCCTCTTCAAAAGGAACCTTGACGATTGGATGGGGAGATAGGAAGTTCACCCCGGGATCGTGTCAGTCACCCTGCTAGACAGGGGAACAGGGAAGTAAATATTCTGGGAAGAAATAGCCAGGGAATTGCTATGGCTAGGCTTGTATAGGCCCTAGGGCCGATAGCCTAGTACCAACCTATGAACCTGATCACACCTTCTCATACTCAAGTAATTATGCACTGCTGTACAAAGGGCATACATACATACCCATGCCTTGACAACAGTCTCTTACAAGCCCACTCTTGGAAGGGGACCATGAAAGCCATACCCTTTGAATAGCAATGCCTCTAAAAACTAGGCTTTGACTTGAACCTGCAGAAGTCAAATCTTTATAGCAAAATGTGCTCCTAGGAACTCCTCTAGTAGGTACCAAACTTGGCACAAAAACTGCAATGGAAGGCCAGAGAAGTCTTCATTATTCTAGGACCTATTGCCACCACCATTCAAATGGTCCTTCTGGCCCAAATGTTGTTGTTGTTGTGTCTTTCGGCTTTTCCCGGTTAGGGGTCACCACAGCGGAACTCTGGTCCGCTAATGATTGGCAGTAGATTTTTACGTGCAGAGTTGCCAGCTCTGATGCACAACCTTCAACGAAGGTACACCCATTCACGCATGTCTCCACGCAGAAGGCGCTCTACCTGAGAATCGAACCGGACAGCGTCTTACTGTGAGGCAACAACGCTACTGCAGCACCACCACCGCAGTATCCTCCTGGCCCAAATAAAATTGGAAAAAACAATGATATCAGTAAGATGTGGGATCAGCAGTCAATCAAAAAAATCCCCCCCTCCCAGATTTACCATGCTTGAAAAAGGAAATGAGCTCTAGGATCAAAGGTATAAAGAGAACAAGGACCCCCCCCCCCCAATCTTTCAACTAGACTCTAATGACAGATTAATTGGTCCTGCAGTCTGCATTAAGCTAAAAAACATTTTGGCTGTGTGGAGTTTTCACTTTTACTTGGTTCTGGTTCTTCTAACTACATGTGTCAGAGCAGGTTTTGGGTATCCTGAAGAATGTGCAAACTCCACAAACATCAAAACCCTATGGGTTTCCAGATCCTAATATTTATTTCAATCTAAAGAGCTTTTGTCATCCATGTGACTTTTTAGATGGTGCTACTTTCAGTTTTCATTATGTTTTTGTAAATACTTTTGGGGAGCAGTCCCTTGTTTTGGTATAATGTAGGAAAAACGACACCGTTAGTTCAAAATTCTCCTTTTCTTACTCATTGGACTAAGTATTCAATAAAATGAATGCAACCACCTCACTATTTAGCATCCCTCTTGCCTCACCCAATCCTTCTCACCTCACTCTATCAATGCTCAAAAAGCTTTTCAGCTTCACACTGTGCCCACAGCCACCATACAAAAACGTATACTAAAGCTTAAAACTAAAAGACCATCTGTAGATAACCTACCAGCTGAATAAATAAAAACAGCAACCAAGTCTATTGCTTTTCGAGTCTCCATACAAATTAATATGTCTATCAATGAATCACATGTGTCTACCATCTAGAAACAGAGCTACATTATCCCATTGGACAAAGGTGGTTCATTACAAGGCTGAAGAAATACAGACTACGCTCCATTTTCCCCACTCTATCAAAAATCTTAGAAATAACAAAAATCTTAGAAATAACAAAGTTCTAAAATTTCTTCAGTACAATAAACTACTATCCAAGACCCACCATGAATATTATCCAAGACACGGTACAACTACAGCCATCATTTCCTTCCTAAATACCATTAACACTCATCACAACAGTAATCATCTAGTCACCTCAGCCTTCCTCCATCTATTAAAATCCTTCAACAGAGTCTCCCACCTTAAGCTACTACATACAGTAGAAGAAAATAACATGATGCAACTCTCCAATTGCCCTAAAGTTACCCAAGTAATAGAACTCAAGCAATCAAATGGTAATCCACCCACTCAGCATTTCTCCCTGTAGACACAGAAATCTCCCAAGAATCAGTACTAGGAACAGTTTTCTTCAACATATTCGTTAACAAGCTTCCAATGATGTAAGCCCACCAAAATAATTCAATCTGTAGATGATGTCAGTCTTGTATGTGCAGCTCGCTCCATACATGGGCTGCAAAAACTTATGCAAGACGTATACAATTCAGTCAAAAATTAGCAGCAAACCAATACTCTGAAGCTAACCCCCCCCAAAACTAAAACTTTGGCCTTCCATTCAAAGCGCATAATCGCTCCTACAATCAATATAATTTTGTCCCAAAATATAAAAATAGATAACCATCCTACATGCAAATCTGCTAACAATCACCGTTAATCACCTGAAATTTGACCTACACATCCAACACACCATCAGAAATTCTACAAAGAAAGTTGGTCACTTATACAAGGACAAAAGCTTTCTAATGGACTCTAGCAGTACGGCCACTGCTGCTGATGATCTTCTCCCTATTCTGACATATGCTGCCACCATATTTACTAATCTTCAAAATGCTTCAACTAAACAAGCTCACACAATGCTATAACAAAATAGCCAGATTTGCCACTGCTCTACCCTCAAAACCCCCCCGCCCACTATGTAGCCTTAGACAACCTACAGCAGTTAGAACTTCTGAATCTCATCAAATATTTATAATTAAAAACGGCTCATTCCTTGCTGTACCAATACAATAAATGTACAGTCATAATTACCTTAATGTAACAGTACAAACCACACAGACACTTGCAATCACAAGAATAAGTACTGGCCTCTGGCATTAAAACACAAAACTTAGTATCTATACATCTCAATATGCTTTTGTGAAAATTGCACCTGCATATCTCATAATACATGACTTCCTGCATTCCCATATATATAGTATCAAAGTATACAATAGTGTTAGCTGTATCTGTTTGCTAATATTAAGATACTGATTTATTAAAATGCTAATCTTTTAAAAAACATTTACATTCTTACAAAAGGAGCTTTTCTCCCCAGGTCTCTGCTGAAAAGGGGTCTTATATGGACCACTCAGACAATCTCACTAAGTAAGTAGGTAAATAAAAGCAGTGTATTACATTCCTCGGCTATTTAGTCCTTCAGTTAGGCATACACTTACTATTAAACTGCATTATCACACACATTTATGTTCTTTCTATAAAGGGATTTTCTAATTTTTTACAAACCTCTACTGAACTATTACTTGTGACATAGGCCAACTTACATCTACATAAAAGAAAACAAACCATATTAACTTGGTCACAGTTACAAACATTATACATCACATATATTATCTTGTACAATATAATCAATTCACCACTACATAAATGGATCAATTCTTGTTTTCTCTTGAACCTCATTTCTCCTCCAAAACATTTTTCTGCATACGTTTCCATAATCTCAAATTTTCTTTGCAATTTCCTCCTACCCTTTTCTAAAGACCCCATTTCCGTTCTCTTATCTCCTTCCTTAGTTACATCCATTTGCTCATCCAGTATTTGTACCAGGAATATAAGTCTGCCAGCTAATTACATTCCCAAAACACATTCCAAGTTGCTTCTTTCTTCTCTATCACACCTCCAACATTTGTCATCTACGTGAGGAAAAATTCCTTTGAGTCAGCATGGAGCACACAAATACCTATGCAAACACTTCCATGCACAAATCTTACATTTTCTAGACTTTGTTGCATATTTGAGAGCCATGCATATGTCCTCCCATTGTTTCTTTGTGAATTGCTTATTCAGACTCTTCCCAATCCTTTCCAAACTCCATTGTTGGATTCCTACAGTTATTGTGCAATATTTTAACAGCCCTACAAAATTATCCTCTCCCTAACGGTAGCCTACATGCCAGATTCAAGCAAATACTCTTCCAGTACAGGTCTTTCACCTAGGACTTCCCCATCCCTTTCAACATGCCTATACTATGACATTAATCCCTGACAGGGAAGGCCATCTCCAGCCTGCAATCCAAATAATTTCTTGGCATCTTCCCATTCTATTACCTTTCCCTTTCTAATTATTTGTTCATAATAGCTTGGTTCCTTTGTCAGTTTCTTCCAGTTCCTCTTGCCTATTCTTCATACCCCAAATATACAGTTATCCCCATCAGTAGAATCTCATCTCCATTCCCAAACTGGCTTAATAGATTACTTTCTGCATATAATTTTCTATAGAACTGTTATTCTCCTTAACGATATACATCCAAAATCTCACTCTCTCCCTACTTCCTGACTCCACCCCACCCTCAGCTTTAACATCATCTCTTTTCATTTTGAATTCTAGTTTTCTGCTCGTGTTATGTATAAGAGCCTTAACTGTGCCGCTGTAAAATATCCCTTGTAATCAGGTAATGCTTAACTACTTTGTTATACAGGACGGAACAACTTATCCCACTTGATTTTTGACCTATTCCCTTCCCAGATAAAATCTTTCAACTCATTAATTACTATCCACAACTTCACCTCTAGTTAATAAAAATATGCTTGATCTGTGTATAAAACCGAAGGGGCTAAAAACATTTTTTACTGCTTGCATCTTGCTATCCATATCTACAGACAACAGCTTCCATTTTCGCAGTTTTTGTATTTTTTTTTTTATTTTATCTCTTTTGACATTCTTAGCAGTCATAACTGAATCCTTTTACCACATACTGCTAAACACTTCATTTTATCATGTCCCCATAAATATGGCAATTGCTGAACCAATTCATGTGTAGATACAGAGTTTACAGCTAAAGCCTTTGTTTTATCTTCATTAGTTTTATATTTTTTTATTCTAAACAAACTTGAAACTATCACAGAATGTTCCACAACACTGAGATATTCTCTTCTAGTTTTAGAAGGTATAAAATAAGAAAAGCAATGTCTTTTGGCTTCTTCCATTAGGGGTTGCCAGAGCAGATCACCAGTCCGCGGATTGATTAGCAGTGGAGTTTTTACAGTGTCAAGTTGTCAGTCTGGTGCCCAAACTTCACAGAAGGCACACGCGCCCACACACGCACCTATCTGCAAGTCTTAAAACTCACTCAACCACAGGGAGGACATACAGACTCTGTACAAAAGGCACTCCAGCCAAAAATCAAACTGGAGAACCTCTTGCTGCGAAGAGGCAATGTTAACCACTGCATTACCGCAGCCTATATGATCTGCAATAAAGCCAAACTTTCTTGATTACAATACCAGTTATATCCTTGAATTTCTAGGTCTTTTGGTTTCATTGGCAATGGTTCTACATATAACCAAAATAACAAAGGGGAAAAACCCTGCCTGATTCCTCTGTTCAAACACAACTTATCAGAGAGGACCCCAACCTCTTTGATTTTTGCCTCAGAACCCTCATATATCCTCCTAAGTAACCTTATTATTGTATTAAGGCATGCAAACGCTTCCAATGCCTTACTCATAAAATCCCACCTTACTCTGCTGAATGCTTTTTTCTGCATCAAGACCCAACAACAATAGAGATATTTTCTTACATGCTCCTTCTGTCGGGATCATCGCTGTTCTATTAATGTTGTCTTTTTGTCTGCCTCCCCTCCACAAAACCACACTGTTCCACATCTTTCAATTTTGGCAACACCTTTGCCATTCTGTTAGCCATTATAGACAAACACTTTATAATCACAGTTTAACATTTAAATGATCCTTTATGAAGCTGGATCTGATGGGTCTTTATCATTTTTAGGGATTACAGCCACCACAGCTTTTCCAGGATGTTGGTAGTTCCCTTTCTTATAAAACACTGCTGAATAAAAACTTTCAGATCTTTATCACTTTTTTCCCTCCTAGCTTCCAAACTTCCACAGGAAACAGTCTATTTCTGCAGACATTCCCTGCTGATTGATTATACATCACTGTTTTTATCTCAATTCCTCCTATACTAACCATTCATTTTGAGCCTCATCTACTCCTAAACCTGGCATATTTAAGTCTTCTATAAATACATCCATTTGTGCTTTTTCTTGATTCCTACATTTCTCTGCTTTATACAAATTTTCATAAAATTTCCAAAACAGCTCCACTATCTGTACAGGATCTCTTGCTGGTTATTTTTCTTAATATAAGCCCCCTAAGCTTGATAACAACCCTTTCTAATTTCTGTTGCCCAGATCTTTGTGCTGAATGTTTTTGTGCTCTGAAGTTATCAAAAATACAATCATTCTAAACTATGTCCCATTTTAAAAGACTTTTTGTTTTAATGAAAATCCTCAAAAAAAAAAAAAAAAAAAAAAAAAACACACACACACACACCCTCAAAACAAACCCATACCATGTTAACTCAATACACACACAAAGCTATGTACATCTTAATACAAAGAAGTTGAACCCTCCTAGTAGGAACAATTGTCCTAAATAAACAGTTGCAAATACAGGCCTTAATTAACCTAAGGCTGAGGTTATTCATGCTAAGACGCATGTTATTGCCTGTTTTTCTGCTTACACTAACTGGTGTCTGTTCTTTTTTACCTTTATTTCCCTCTCAGATGTGAAAAATAACTTGCATGCTTTCAGAAAACATTAATTTTTATCCTTAAAGAAACCAGTGTTCTAGATTTTTACTGCACTGTAATCAGCTTGTCACCATGGAAACATAAGAGAAAAAGAAAAAAATATATACCCCTCAGCTGAAGAATCCTTAAGGCATGCTGGACATTTCATTATAGTCAATGTTCTCTTATTAGCTTCCACTTAAAACTTTTTATTAGATTAAGCCAAAGGTCTTAATCCAGACATTCACCTATGCAAAACTAAGCTAAAAGATATCAGCTCAAAATATATTATGATCTGCATATTTTTAAATTCCATCCCTCACCTCAACAACACAGGATTACAACCTAATAACGTATGCTTTTGTCCAGCCTTTTCTTCTCCTTTTGAATTTTAATGCCTACTTTTCTTAATACTAAAAGAAGGAACAAAAGAAATAAAGAAAAAGGAAAAAAGCATAAATTTACTTTAGTATCTTCATCACATACAACAATAACTGAAATACTTTCCTATATAACATGTAATTTATATAATGAAATGTTTTACAGAAATAGTGTTATGAACAGAAATTGTTTACTCATAGTTACCCCTTTCCTTTTTTCCTTCCCATTACTATCCTTACAAATCAACAAAAGTCCATTCTTTCCACTTTTTCTACAATCATATTCACAATGTGATTGATGCTTTGTAATCTCATATTTATTCATTAACTTCCATGTTGCTGGTCTTCTTCCTGTTCATCTCCTTCTCTCAACTCTAGACTCTTGCTCAATTGCAAGGTACTCCTGATTCTTCTAGTTCAACTTCTGCACATTTCTATGTCTCTCAAGCATTTTCCTTTGGAACATTGGAAAAGGTTTCATTAGCAAAGTCTCTCTCTCTCTGTGAGCTTATCAGAAGGATGAAAAGTAGAGACACCTTCTGCATGACGGCTCACTTTTTGTTGGACAAACTTTTGTATTTCCTCCCTAGCCTGTTCTGCATCAAAAAAGTGACTTTGATCCTCAAGGAAACAATATTCTGAAGACAGATAGATACAACAGCTTGAATCTCACACCTGCCTCCGAACATTCCCTGACTACTGGAAGAGATTTGCTTCTCTGCTGCCTTATGTACAGTGAATAATTTTCTACAAACATATTATGGTCTCCAACTTTTAATACTTTGTCCTTCTGCTACAGTTTTGTCAGGATAAACTCAACCTGTTGGTAGGACTGCATCTTTACTAATACAGGTCTTAGCTGCTTTCTCATGACCAGGTATGGAGTATACACACAATGTGCCTTTTCAATTAACAAATCCTGCTATGGGATATCAGTCCAATTAGTTACTGTGACTACATAAAATCAATACAATCTGTTCCTTCCAGTTTTTCCTTCTACGGCAGAAAATCTCAGGTTTTCCCTTCAAGCTCTGCCTTCTAACAATACCATTTCTGAAACATCTCGAGCAGTCAAACTCAGCCAGCCTTTTCTTTATTTTGATATCTTATTTCATGCAGTTTTATCAGTTTAGTTGAATATTTATTTAAAGCTTACTCCATTTTCTAGCCTAATGTTATTTGAGTTAATATACTCCTTCAATGTTTTGTTTATTTTAATCAACCCTGAGCACATTTGACTTATCTTTTCTTTTAGGGTACTGGAAGCCAAGTCTTGCATCAAAGCTGGAGCTTGAACTGCTTTTTGCTGAACAGTTGCATGATTCTTTCCAGTCAAGTGTTTTCTCTTCACCTTTTTTAGTTTATTTTCTTTCATGTTTTCTAAGTTTCTTCTTTGTTGGCACCCAGCCAGTGTACTTACTAGCCAGTAATTAAATTTATTAAAAGTGGCAGACCTTATCTTTCAGTTTCATTTTTTTTTCACACTGGGAGAGCTGAAAACTATTGATCAATGTGTAGCCATTTTGAAAGTGAGATTTTCTTCTTTTGATTCTGACACACTTCAGATTCTTTTTCAAATGCTGTCATTTATTTTAATTGTGCATCAGTTT
Source organism: Protopterus annectens (assembly GCF_019279795.1). Taxonomy (NCBI): domain Eukaryota; kingdom Metazoa; phylum Chordata; order Ceratodontiformes; family Protopteridae; genus Protopterus; species Protopterus annectens. The sequence goes on from NC_056737.1 coordinate 268,561,225, forward strand.
AAAAACCACTGCATTATTCTGAACAAAATAAGCCTCTAGCACAGGGGTGGGCAAACTTTTTGATTCGTGGGCCGCATTGAGTTCTAACATTTGACAAAGGGGCCGGAACAGGAGCAGATAGATGGCATGCTTTGAAAACATCACCTCATTGGGGGAAAATACACATCGTGGGATATGGAGAAAACATGTGCTTTAATTTCCAATGAAAATGAAGAAAAGCAGTACAATAAAATCTCTGACTTCGAAATGAGTCTTTAAACACTGAAAATCAAATAAATGACCATTTTATTTTAAAGCACTGAAAGTTCTGTTATCCTTCAGGATATCACCATCACTCTCCTCCTGACTGTCTTTTTTTTCAAAAACGGCAGGAGATGCAGATGTACTTGTCCTGTTCCTTTTATTCAATTTGTTTCCCCGGTGCCAAAAGTCAACAACGACCAGTGCAAGGACGAAACAGTTGCAGCAAGTCAGTCTGTGAAGCGTTATATTTGATCTGCGCGCACTGTTTATTTTAACAACGTGCGTATCACGGAGACACACACATTTTAATGGGAGCAGTGTTGTTGGTCTCCTTTTTTAGCCAGCGCATCAAAGTCTGGAGTTAGTTTTGTTGTGGCAATTCTCAGGATAGATCTGAGGTGTAGGTCTGTTAACTTGGATCTGTGGCTGGCTGTGTTGATGTTCATGACGCTGAAGGTCTGTTCACACACGAAGGTAGAGCCGAACAAAGCCAACATCATCTGCGCTTTTCGCCTTAGATTTGGAAATGCGGCATCATTGAGTGAAGCATAGAAGTCATTTAGTTTCAGAGAGCTGAACTTCTCTTTTAAGGCAGGGTCGGACTGAAGGTCGATCAGTTCGAGCTGAAGCTCCTCTGGAGCTGTTTCGGGGTCTTGTGACAGAGGAAAGGCCAACAATTGAAGTGACTTGTCAATTTTGTCGAAATCCAAAAACCGACAGCAGAATTCTCCGTGCAGTGCATCCAGTGACTCACTGTATCTCTTTACTTTTGCTCCGGCCTCTTTCAGCGTGGCTAGTCTAGGAAAATGAGTGAATGACTTGTTCAAAATCTGCCTGAAGAATAAAGCCAGCTTGGATTTGAAGGCTTTCACGTTTGTGTACATGTCATGCACAAACTGCTCCTTCCCCTGCAGTTTCACGTTGAGCTCATTCAAGTGTGAAAATACGTCCGTAGCAAACGCAAAGTCACACATCCAGCTCTTGTTGCTCAGCTCAGGAAATTCATCAGTCTTCCCCTGCCGCTCCAAAAACACGCCAATCTCCTCTTTGAGCTCCCACACTCGTTGAAACACTTTGCCCAAACTCAACCAGCGGACACGGGAGTGATAAAGCAGGTCCTGGTGATCCGCATCAGTTTCCTCCAGGAACGCAATGAACTGACGGTGCTGAAGTCCCGTGCGTATGAAGTTGACGAGTTTCACCACAGGATTCACAACATGATTCAGCTGTAACACCGATTTACATAGAGATTCCTGGTGGATGATGCAGTGGAGGAAAATGACATCCTGGTCAGGGTTTTCATCTTTCACTTTATTCTGGATTCTCCTCAGCAGGCCAACGTTTTTTCCCATTAAATTCGGAGATCCATCTGTGGTGGCGTTAACAAGCTTACTCCAGGAAGCTTCATGTTTTCGATGGCAGCAGACACCCGTTCAAACAAGTCCTCTCCCGTGTTTGTCCTTTCAGAGACTCCATTGTCAAAGACTCCTCCGTTATTTCAAAAGTTTTGTTGATTCCTCGGATAATAATGAGGAGCTGAGCAGTGTCTTTGACATTGTTGCTTTCATCCAGTGCTAAAGAATAAAAAGTGAATGACTTCGCCTTTTTGTTTAATCTGCTGGTGATATCTTCATCTATTAGTTCCACACGGCGAGTCACTGTCTGCCGTGATAAACTGATTTTCTCAAATTTGTCTTTGGTCTCCGGGCACAAAATACCTGCTGTCTCTACCATACATTATTTAAAAACTCGCCCTCAGACAGTGGTTTGCTGGCCTTTGCTATTTTGAATGAAAGCATAAAACTGGCCTTGGTACTTGACTCTTGAATGGCAGTTTGACGGTGAAAAAAACTTTGCTGAGCCTTCAAATTAGCTGCCACCTTCTCAGCAGCAGCTTCCCGTTCTTTTGTTGAGAGCTTGCTAGCATAATTAGCGTGCTTTGTGGCAAAGTGACGGCTAATATTATACTCTTTAAAAACCGCCACAGTTTCTTGGCATATCAGGCAAACAGCAGATGATCGGTGTTCAGTGAAAAAATATTTAGTTGTCCACTCCTTATTGAACACTCGACATTCTCTGTCCACTTTCCTTTTCTTGGGTCCGCTCATCTTCATAGAGGGGCAGTGGGTCAAAGGGTAAAGTGCAAACGTGGAGTAATAGGCCTACGCTTCACCTCAACAAAGCCAATATATCTAGAGTGCGCCATCTAGTGAGGAAACATCAGAATTGCAGGGGAAATAAAACATTAACAAGGTTAATTTATTAAATTTTTTCAAGTTTGGTGGGCCGAATCAAAACGTTTAACGGGCCGCATGTGGCCCCGGGCCGTAGTTTGCCCATGCCTGCTCTAGCACTTCAAAACAAAGTTATCCATTTTAAGAATTTTGTAATAAACTATGAAATCTCTCTACCATTATCAAGACCACTTTTATATAACCTTTTTTACTCTTTATATTAATTTATAGCATTTTTTTTTAATTATTTACACCTCAGGGAAAAGTTTAACACCAATCTTGGAGCCAGACTGTTGAAATTCAACTGCCTTCTCATGTCTATTCTAATCTACTCTTTGCAATTTCAGCAGAACACTTCTCCCCAATTTCTAAAGAAATTTACATTTCCTGTCCTGCATTCTGGCTTACTTTTTCTCATTGTTTTGCTGATCTGTGTGTGTGGGGGGTAGCCTTTGGAGTTTGCATTTCAAAGTCTATAGAAATCTCCTTAACATTACACAGTTGTTCAAACAGCCAAGTTTCCCATTATATACTACCATTAGTCAGGTCAAGGTGATATTAGAATAACTCTCCTACTAAAACTGTGTCCTACAGTAACAAAATCAAGACTTTCATCTACTAGCACAGAGGCCTTTTAAACTGCATTGTTAATTTTACTTCTCTCTCTCTCAGCAGATCTGTAGCTGTTTAAATTCAGTCAGTGATTGTTTTTCTCTGTCTGTTTGCCAAGTTTTCAACCAACTTCATTCCCTTACCGTCTTCCTCAATTCCCACCCACCCCCTCTTACTCTGCATTTATACTTCCCATAGTACCACCCACATATTCATCAAACCAATACCATTCCCTCCAGAAGAAAAACAATCAATAGAATTACTCCTACAAAAACTTAGAACTTCAACCAGTCCTCATAAAGAATATCATTTAGCCAGGCCTGTCTTTCCCCATAACACCCTACCTCTGCAAACAAATCACATCTGATGTATTTATCTATAAACATCTCAAAACTAAGTATCCAAATTTACAATCAAATACCAAACTAAGACCAAAATATAACTGGCCACACTAATTTTTTTGAATCGACATTTTACAGAGAGAAGAGTGTGGCCAGTTATATTTTGTTCCAACTGTTCATAAAAACATCACTTCCAAACCAAAATAAACCAATCACCTAATACCTCTCAACAAAAAACAGAACCAAAACTCACCTTACTAAATATGAACCTAAGATGTATGTGCAAAAAACTCATGACATACATGACTACTTTGCCACATACACTCCTAATGTAGTCATAGCTACCGAAACCTGGTTAAAAAAAATAAAGGATAATGAGATCACTCCCAGCATGCAATGCATTCAGGCATAAAAGACAAAACAAGCATGCAGGTGTTGTAGCAATCATCTATAAAGATTCCCAAACCATCACCTTACTCTCACAGGCAATACGCGAATGACACTGGATGAAACTGAAGAGATTGTGGCACAGGAAGATGCTCTGGAACTTTCTATAGAATGCCCGCAGGAAATGGAGAACAAAGAATGTGCCCTCAGTTTAGAAGAAAATGATCTAAGAGAAGAGTTGCTTGATTTAACAGAGATGGGTAGGTAAATTAAGATCAATGAAAGAAATAGACTACAAAAGTCAATAAAACCCAAAAAGTTAGAAGTTTTATAAAACAAATGAACACAGTAATTAGGACTGTTCATACAGATTCATGCCATATAACAGAAGTAAATAGGATATATCACTGTGCAGCTAAATTAATAACATATAAAGTCTTATCACAAAAACACAAGGTAGTAAGGGCTATGGAAGGGGAGAAATCAAATGCCATACTGGAAATGTCAGAGAAAACTATAAAGCAATTAAGATGAAATGCATCACAGTTAGAAGAGGCTAGAAGAGGGAACAGATCAACAAAAATACTCGGAGACAGACATGATAAATGCAAAGTGCAGTATCAGAACAGATAAGGATCTATTGTGCACTACTATAAACAACAAACTAAAAATATCAGCACAGGCAAAAAAACTTACACAAGCTCTGCATATAAATATAAAGAAAAAGTACAAAATAAGCAGTTTATTGATGACCCAAAAAAGTTTTATTGAGCACTGGGAAACAAGGCAAAAGGAACTGAAACACAACCAAAAAAGGAAGAAATAGATACATTTTGGAGAAATATCTACGAAGATCCTGTGGAACATAACAAAGATAGTGAAAGTATAGAAGAAGTAAAAGAAAGAATAAGAAGTATAAATGTACAGGATATGAAATGGGATTAGAAACGGCCAGAGAGATTGAAACAATGTTAAGAAAAGATCCTAATTGGAAACCCCAGGACCAGATATAGTACCTAACTTCTGGCTAAAATTATTAACATCTTTACATGAAGATTTAGTCATAAGTAAGAACTACTTACATGTCCACCCTGAACAGACACCAGCCTGATTAACAACAGGAAAAACAATACTCCTACTTAACTGCGAACCTGCAAGTTACCCTACAAACTATAGGCCAATACCTTGTCTTCCAACAACATATAAACTATACACTGGAATGGCTGCTGACAGAGTATTTATAGTCATTTAGAAGAAAAATCAATCATGGCAATAGAGCAAAAGGGTAATAAAAGAAAGTGATATGGAACAAAGGATCATTTGTTGTTTAATAAAGTCATAATGGAGAACTGTAAAAAGGAGAAGAAACTAAGTACAGCATGGACAGATTACAAAAAAGCATTTGACATTATCCCACATTCATTCATAAAAGAGTGCTTACAAATGTGTAAGATATACCTTACACTGATTGATTACATTACAGCAACAATGAAACATGTCGCAAACCACTCTGCAGTTAAGCCATGATAAAGAACAAATTATTATTGCAGGAATTAAAATTCAAATGAGGATATGCCAGGATGATTCGCTGTCACTGATGCTCTTTTGTCTCACCCTTAACCCATTAAGCTGTCTACTTAACAGATTAGGTCATAGCTACAATTTGGCTCCCAGAAAACTAAGTGTAAAGACTTATTTTCTTTTGTAGATGATTCAAAACTATATAGTTCATGAGATGAGGAACTGAAAGCACAACTGTAAGTGGTCAAACCTTTTCAGAAGATATAAGAATGTCATTTGATCTTGAGAAATGTGCAAAAGCAACCTATAAAGCAGGAAAGCTGCAGCACCAAGAAAACATCAGTTTGAGATAGGAATGTCAGAGGTTCATAGGCAGGTACTAGGCTATCTGAACCGAAGGCATTTATAATCCTAGCCAGAATGTGTTGGCTTTCGCCGCCCCCTTAGATTAGTTCCCTGTGCCTCTCTACAGCACAGCCATTGAAGTGATCCCTGGGGTAAATTTTCTATTATCATATAAAAGAACTTGAAGCAAGAGGGAGTGTATAAATATTAGGGAATTGATGAAGTATCAACAATAAAACATGAACAAATGGGAATAATAAAATTTAGGAATATTTTAGAAGACTAAAATTAATACTGAAAACAGTGTTGACATCTAGAAACAACGTCTTAGCTATAAATCAATTTGCTCTTCCTGTCAGTTTTGGAGTAAATGACTTGCCCCAAAAGGTGTTGGATAGTGTGGAACAGAAAATAAGATGAATGCTTCATGCTCATCAAATGACCTATAAAATTCAGTGTTTACAAAGACTACATATTCCCTGTTCTGAAGGAGGTATGGGCCTCTTTGAAATTGATTACATGTATAGATCTGCAATCGTGGGAATGCATCCTTATCTGCTGATCTCACAAGACTCAAACAGAGTGAAAGTTTTGAAACATGAGGAGAACAAGTCTGAGGTGGTTTCCCTGTTTAGTTTGGCAGAAGCATATCAGCGTCTAAGTGGGAATGGAAATCAAACCAGAAGCAGATAAAAATCAGGCAGCAACTCTATGTGCCAAAAAACAAAAGAAAGAATATAAGGTGAAGGATCAGATGAGAAGGCAAGAAATGTGGAAAATGCATAAATATAGTTGCAATTATAGAAAACTCTTGAAACAACCTCATGTTGATCAGGATCAAATACAGGAATGGTTAAGGAGAGGTGAATATAAACCAAAAGACAAAAGGTTAATATATTGGCAGTCTAAAACTGTGGACTCGTACACAGTGGTTTACAAAGTCCATTGAACATGTGGGAGAAATACAGAACTGGAAACAGTTGCATATCTGGTTGCTGGTTGTGAAATACTAATGGCAGAATGACTACATACTCCTTTTTCTTTAGGCTGCTCCTGTTAGGGGTCGTCACAGTGGATCGTCTGTTTCCATTTCTTCCTGTGCTCTACATCTTGCTCTGCACACCAACCACCTGCATGTCCTCTCTCACCACATTCATAAACTTTATTCTTAGGCCTTCCTCTTTTCCTCTTCCCTGGCAGCTCCATCCTTAGCATCCTTCTCCCAATATACCCAGCATCCCTCACCAGCACATGTCCAAATTAACACAATCTCGTATCTCTGGCTTTGTCTCCAAACTGTCCAATTTTAGCTGACCCTCTAATATACTAATTTCTAATTCTGTCCATCCTCGTCACACCCAATGCAAATCTTAACTTCTTTAACTCTGCCACCTCCAGCTCTGACTCCTGTCTTTTCTTCAGTGCCACCATCTCCAACTCATATAACATAACTGGTCTCACTATCATCTTGCAGACCTTTTCTTTCAGTCTTACTGGTACCCATTTGTCACAAATCACTCCTGACACTCTTCTCCACCAACTCCACCCTGCCTGCACTCTCTTCTTCACTTCTCTTCCACACTCACCATTACTCTGAACTGTTGATCCCAGGTATTTAAACTCATCCACCTTTGCCAGATGTGCTCCCTGTATCCTCACACACATATATTCTGTCTTAGTCCTGCTGACCTTCATTCCTCTCCTCTCTAGAGCATATATCCACTTCTCCAGGGTCTCCTCAACCTGTTTCCTACTTTTACTACAAATCCCAATGTCATCTGCAAACGTCATAGTCCACAGGGGCTCCTGTCTGATCTTGTCTGTCAACCTGTCCATTACCATTGCAAATAATGAGGTAATCCCACATTCTACACTGAAAGGCATAATAATGTGGCAAGTCTGTTGCATTGGGGACTGTGCAAACATTATAATATTGAAGTAGCTGAAAAACACTGGCAACATGAGCCAGAAAGCATTATAAAAAATGATGAAATTTACATCACATGGGATCACCCATTACCAACAGTTCAAGAATAGATGCGAGAAAACCAGATATAGTTGTCCATGAAAATAAGGCAAAAGTAGCACTGATCATTGAAACTGCTGCACCCAGTCACTATAGTGTCTTATGTACAGAGAGAGACAAAGTCATAAAATACAAGGATTTGCAGGCAGAAATTAAGGCAATGTGGAAGAAGGATACCTAAACAGTTCCAATAGTAGTAGGAGAAAGGGTTTATAAAAAAGAATTTACAATCATATTTAGATATGCTACCGATATATGTAACTCCATACGAACTGCAGGAGGAGTCATTACTGGGCATATTGCGTGTGCTGTGAAGAGCACTTCTAGCTAACATCAAAGATTGAAACAATACTAATTTCATGAACGTTAATCATATTTTGACTTAGTTATTGGGTCCATTCCAGTCATGGTATTAGAAATTCAAAAAAGAAATACTGAAATTTAACAATGCTGAACTTCTAATAGCACTCCTAAAAATCAATAATAGGAAAACTATATGTTTAATAGCAATTTATATACCACCAGGGAATAAGATCTATACTGCTGAAAACATCCTGTATTGGATATCCAAACAAATTAACTATGAAACTATAATACTTGGAGACTTATATATAGACTGGCAACTCAAATTCCACTACCCCCACTGGATCCCTAAACTTATACAACTTCATAGAAGTAATTATCACACCTACCAGAAACAATAAAACTTCAGGGAGACACTCAACATTAGACTGGTTCTTAACATAAACCAGACAAACTGACAAAAGTAGACTGCCTCTCAGCATACATACCAACATATGCCATTAGAAGTCATCATAACCTAAGTAAACATATTATCTATAATCAAATATGAAATACAACAAATGTCAGCAAAGATATTTTCAGTGAAACACTAAAACAATATAACTGGAACGTACTTAGAACAATGAGCTAGACACTGCTGTTGAACCCTTTAAAAACATTTTCTTACATTACCTTAAATATTCTAGCACCAGCACATAATGAGAGAGTAACATCCAAACCCACACTATGGCTAACAAAAGAAACAACAAAAAAATCATAATCAAGGGGATAAAGCCTGGAAAAATTGGTATAAAAATGCAACTCAAAATACCTTACAAAACTCCATGTCAAGCAGGACAAGCAAACATACTATACCAACCTACAAGACAAACATCAAAACAACCCAAAATATTTTTGGGCATCGCTAAATAAACTACAACACCCTGGCAAAACCACCACTCCCTCTGTAAAAATAGACATTACAGACTCTATCCCCACACAGTTTAATTCCTATTTTATACAATTATTATCATCACTCCTAGACACTAGTACAGCTGACACCCACTCTCTACCCCTGTCCACCCAAAACCACCCATAGCTCTTCAGTTTTAGTCCAGTACCCATCTCGGTCAAAATGAAGTTGCTCTTTAAACTAAAAACTACTTCCGTAGCTGAGACCAACTACCATCAGACTACCTAAAAATGGCCACAGAAGTCATAGCCTTCCCTGTGTCCATACTAATTAATAGGTCCATAGCAGAAAGGTACATCCCATCACTGTGGAAAAAAATCCTACATCATACCACTGCACAAAGGCGTCACATCTACAGACTTAATTACAGACCAATAGCAATTTTCTTCCCCCCTGTCCTAAAGCAATACCTAACCTCAAATAACCTGTTCTCATAAACGCAACGTGGTTTAAGGCCTCAGCACAGCACCAGTACTGCTCTACTACATTTTATCAATATAATAAACCAACAAGGAAAAAACGGTCTGCTTGTGTCCACCATGTTCTTAGACTTGTCAAAGGCATTCGCTACTGTCTCGGACCAGCAACTGCTCATTTCACTCTCCTCAATAGGACTTTCACAGTACACCTTGTCATGGCTTCTGAGCTACCTATCTGGAAGAAAACAAGCCATAAAATGGTAACAACCCTACTCATCCTTTCAACCATTTACTAAAGGTGTCCCTCAGGACTCTAGCTCCTATTTAATATATTTATTAACGACATCTACACCTCCACTTACCATACTAGTTTAGTTCAGTATGCAAAATGACTCAGCATTAATATGTGCAGCCTCAACAATAAATAAGCTCCAAGACATTACCCAAAAATCTTTCTCCTCTATAGAAAACTGGCTCAAAGAATCAAACTTCCTACTCATCCCAAAGAAAACTAAGTTAATGCTTTTTACCTCAAAAAGTTGCCAAAATCAAAAGCAATCTTCTACCATAAAGTCGGTAAATAACACTGTAATTGAAAGTGTAACTCCCAGTAAACTTCTATGCATTATAATAGATGACGATCTCAAATATGACCAGCATGTACTACACACCATTTAATCTATACACTAAAAACTAAGTTCCCTTTATAGGATCAATGGATTTCTTGCAGATACTGCAAGAAAAACTCTAGCCACCACCTTCTTATTGTGAACTCTCTGACACGCCACTCCTATCCCAACAAACTTAAACAATACTCAAAGAAACGGGTCTCCTGTTACAATAAAACATCTAAATTTGTCAACAATCTCACTCATAGGACCCACCATTGTCATAGCTTAAAGAAAATAAACTGGCTTGAACTACACAACTACCTAACATATTCATAACTATCGTGCACACAATCTTTCATCATACAGAAAAATGCCCTGCACTACATAACTTATTACGGTCCTACTGTCCAGACAAAGGAACCTCCATTCTACTAGCAAATTCATACTACGCACAAATAAGTCAAATAATGTTGCAAGAAACTTTCTCCACTCCCAGTTCTTTGCTAAACACTGAAATAGTAGCCCCACACAAATAAAACTCTCAGACAAATATAAGAGTTTTAAACCACTGCTTAAACATCATCTTATAGTGAATCCTGTTCCTGCACATGCTCATCACCATTTTAAGACTTTGTGCTCACTGTACGATACTCTCCAAATACTCTCCTTAAACAGAATACTCTCAACCTGTCACGGAAATGACAAAACAAATTTTATACATAACTGCTGCATGTACAATCCACTAAGTTGTACGTGGGCTTTCTCTTTACTAACTTCTCCCTCTGTAAAATCTGAGAATGTATAAATGTAACCACTGTATGTGTATAAATGTAAAATAGAAATGTAACTACTCTGTTTATCTAGAACTTAGTATAATGTAATCTAAGCAAATGCAGCTTTTGTCCCAGGGCCTCCGCTGAAAATGGGTATTACCCAGTCGGACTTTCCCAGTAAACAACGTTGAACGTTTCTTTCGGTCTTCAGTGCTGTGGTTAATAACAGTCCCTTTGATCAGTTCACCTATATGGCTAACAAAACAATACATTAAAAACACTGAAACAGTAAGAAAAAATGAAAATGGTCAGAAATTTTGCAGCTTGAAAAGAAGGGGTATCAAAAGTGGGTCAATGGATAACAATGGAGTAGTAAATATTCATGTAAAAGACTGCCAAGTGTAACTAGTGACAGTTGTTGAGAAAAAAAACAATCATCAGAATAGTATCCTGTCTGAGGAAACCTTAGTCAGTTCAAGGTGACAGAAGGGGAGTAGTAATTAAAAACAGAGGCAGCACGAAAGATAAGTACAGTTGTGTACACTTACCATAAATGTAGATGTTCGAGTGTATTCACTGTTGCAGTCATCACATTTGCGTTATCCCTGCCAGGGTAGCCCTCGGCCGGCCCAGATACCACAGGCTTAGTATTTCTGCGTCGGTTGCTGTCGATTCAGGACTGACATCAGGTCGTCAGTAGTATAAAGTAAGGCAGCCGACGCAATTACATCAGTTTTTCTTGCCCTAACCTGTCAGGAGCTCCAAAGTAGAAGCCAGGTTCTGGTGGAAGAACCCCACCAGTAGAAAGTAAATACCAATATGTTCTCCTTGTAAGGAAAGAGAAGAAAAAAGGGGTGGTGGAGGGAGGGAAACCAGGACTGCAACAGTGAATACACTTGAACATCTACATTTATGGTAAGTGTGAACAACTATACTATGTTCTTTGTGTTTTATTGTTGAAGTCATCACATTTGGGTTGATTCCCAAAGCTGAGGAAATGGGTGGAGGCAGTCAAGAAAACTAGGGGCTGGCTAGGATGCCCTGCAAGACTGCAGAGGCAAACCCTGTCCTGTATTTGGAGAAGAGAGGCAGGTGGTAATGCTTGGTAAAAGTGTGAAGAGATGTCCAGGTGGCAGCCTCCAGGATGTCCCTGGTGGGGACTCCTCTGAGGAAGGCTGCAGATGTGGAAGCTGCTCTGGTGGAGTGAGTCATGACCCCCTTGAGGGGAGGCTTTCTGTGTTGTTTGTAGCAGAAATGGATGCAGTGTGCTATCCACTTGGAAACTGTTTGTTTGGATGTTTGGAGATGGCTTTGCTTTCTGCCCCTGTAGCAAAGCTCACCAGCAATTGATCAGACTTTCTGAAGGATTTAGTCCTGTCTAGATAGAATCTGAGCTGTCTGTGCACATCTAGAGAGTGCAGAATCCTTTCCCCCTTGTTCTGGGAATCAGGAAAAAAGGTGAGCAAGTGAAGGGATTGGTTGAGAGCCACATTGGACTCCACCTTGGGCATGAAGGATGGGTTAGTCCTGAGGGATACCCTGTCAGCATGGAAGATGATGAAGGGTTCCACAGCCATAAGCGCTTGCAGCTCGGAAACTCTTCTGGCTGAAGTGATGGCCAGAAGGAAAGCAGTCTTCCAGGACAGAAATTTTAGCTCTGCAGAAGAAGCTGGTTCAAAGGGGGGCAGTGTGAGCTTTTCCAACACAAAGTTAAGGTCCCAAGCTGGGGCTGGTGCTCTTCTGGGTGGCCTCAAGTTGCTAGCCCTTCTTAGGAACTGTTTGATCAATGGGGTGTTAGAAAAGGGGCTGCTCAGTGGGAAAATGAGCAGAGATAGAGGCATGAATTTTAATCGAGGAAAAAGAGGCCACTGTGTAGTAGATCAGTTAAGTAATCCAGGATGAGAGGGAGGGAGGGCTGTGCCATATTGGTTCCCTTAGCTTGAATCCAGGTGCAGAACCTTTTCCATTTGTCAGCATAAGATTTTTTAGGGCTCACGTATAACATCTAGAACCGGTTTACTGAGGTTGGCAGATTGGTTGGGGGTTAGGGAATAAACCAAGCTGCCACATTGAGTGTCTGCAACTTGGGATGCATGAATTCCCCTTTCCTCTGTGTCAGGAGGTTTAGAATCTGAGGAAGATGCCATGGTGGCAGTGGGGACAGGCTGCGCAGCAAGGGGTACCAGTGCTGGCGAGGCCAGTCTGGAGATATAAGAATTGACCTTGGTTTTTCCTCCTTTATTTTGAGCAGTACCCTGAGAGGTAGTGGAGGAAATACACAGACCAATAGATTAACCCAGGGGAAGGACAGAGCATATACTTTCCAAGCCATGCAGCGATGATCCCTGGTGCAGAATTTGCTGAGCTGATGGTTGGTGTGGGAGGCAAAGAGGTCGACTTTCGGGTTGCCCCATTTCTCAGTTACTACGGTGAAGGTTCTTCTGTTGAGCTGCCACTTGTGTGGGTCCAGAAAATTTCTGCTTAATTGGTCTGCCAGAGAGTTGAGAGAACCTGGTAGGAATTGTGCTAACAGGTGGAGTTGCACAGCAGATGCTGTGTGCCAAAGGGTCATGGCCAGCCTGCACAGAGGGTAGGAGCGAGTCCCTCCCTGCTTGCTGAAATACCACATGATGGTGTTGTCCATTTTGATCAAGAGAGCCCCTGGGGAGAGAAGGGGCTTGAAAGCTATCAAGGCATGCTGGACAGCCATCATCTCTTTTTGGCTGATGTGCAGAGGGATTCGTTGTGGGCTCCATTGGCCCTGTACACATCTACTGTCCAGCTGTGCACCCCAGGCAAAGTCTGATGCATCTGTGTTGAGGGTCTGGGAGGCAGGGGGTAGTGAGAAAGATAGTCCCCTGTTGTGGGAGCATGCTGTTGCCCACCAAAGAAAATTTTTTCTGAGGCAAGGAATTATAGGTATAAGAGTCTCCAGGTCTTGACAGTGTTAACACCAAAGTCTTTTTAGGTACCACTGAAGTTTCCTCATATGCAGTCTGGCATATGGAATGAGTAGTATGCAAGATGCCATGAACCCCAGAGATCTTCCTAGCAGATAGCTGGGGTCTGGGTGGCTAGTTGAGAGAAGTAGGCTGTCAGGAAATTTTGCTTTTCTGGGATGCTGTGTCCAGGCTTGCTCCCAGGAATATAATCCTTTGGGTGGGCAACTGTTTGGATTTCTTTTCGTTGATTGTGTACCCTAGGGAGATTAGTAGGAACTTTACAAAGGACAGGTGCTTGAGCAGCTTTTCCAGGCTGTCTGCCTGAATTAGGCAGTCGTCTAAGTATGGGTAAATCTGGATATTCCTTTGTCTACAAAAGCCAATGGCGGGAGCCAGATATTTTGTGAAAACACTGGCAGCAATAGATAAGCCAAACGGAAGCGCAGAGAACTGAAAGTGCTGAGATCCTGCCCTGAAATGGAGATAGGCATATGGAGGTAGGCCTCTTTTAGATCTAGGGTGGCTAACCAAGCATCCTTGGAAAACATGGGTAGCAGCTGCTGTAGGGTGAGCATTTTGAATTTTGGGATCACCAGGAAGGTGTTTAGAATGGATAGATCGAGGATGGGGCACCAAGTGACCTCTTTTCTGGGTACCAGAAAAAGTCTGGAGTAGAAACCCAGGCTTCTCTGTTCTGTAGAAACATGCTCTACTACCCTCATAGAGAGCAGGGAAAGGACTTGCTTTTGAGTGTCTGCCCACTGGTTTGGAGGTAGATCTGGGAATCGTTTTGGGGTAGGAAGGGTGTGGAATGAAAATTTGTATCCGTGGAACACTATGTTGAGAACCCAGCGGTCGTTGGTAATGGTGGCCCAGGTGCTTACATGAAAGGAGAGTTTTCCTCCTAGGAGTAAGTGAAGGTGGGCAGAGGGAGGGGGTGGGGGAGGTGAGTCATTGTGAGTTCTTACCATAAGGGGGTGGCTTAGAACTCCCTGGTTTTGAAGTGAAGGTAGTCCACTGCTTAGATCTCTGCATTCCCTATGGCTGCTGTCTGGGGGTCTGGTTCCATGGAGTCTGGGCTGGACTGGCTTAGTGGGAGCAGGAAAGTGCCAGTGCTTGGTGGGACAATGCCGGCTGGACCTGTAAGAAATCCTTAACTGTCTATATAGATTTTACTTCTTCTTCCATCTTTTTTTAAGACCGCTTCTTCCTTAGTGCCAAATAAGTTGTCTTTGTGCAAGGAAGCATCCAAAAATTTAGATTTGACATGATCTGGCAAGGGCTGTTCCTTAAGCCATGCATGCCTTCTAATGACAGATCTGGTGACTGCTGCCCTGCAAGAAGCTTCTAGGACGTCAAAACCACAGTGCAAGGTGTGTTTAGTTACTTGACTTGCAGAATGCATTAACTCTTGTAACTCTTTAGATTCTGCACAAGACATTTTTTGTTTGAGGAGTTCCATGGTATGTTGCTGAAATTATAGTATATGGAACTGACAATTTAGTGCTCTGATAGCAAGAGTAGCTGAAGTGTATACTTTTTTACCTCACCTGTCTAATGCTTGGGAATCCCTGAGGGGGTGGGATTCTTAGCATAGGTAGCTTTAATCCCTTTAGGCCCTTGAGAAATTACCTCAGGGTCAGCAGTAGGATTTAAAAAAAAAAAATTGTGTGAGTCAGGGACTCTAAAGTATCTGTCTGGTTTTCTGGGTGCATGAGCGAGGGTGTAAGGAGTCAAGCTGTATTCCAGGAAAACATCCTCCACAACATCCAGGACTGGGGGGATGACCAAGGGTCTGTGCTGTGGAAGATCTAAGAATTCCCAGAGTCTTTTTTTTAGACTGAGAGTAGTCCTGACGCTCCCTTTGGAAATGCTCCCTTAAGGTATGAAGGGTTTCCCAAAGGAAAAATCTTCTGGGAGAGAGGTGGAAGGGATGGAATCCTCTGTATCAGAATCCTTATAAGTAGAGAGGGGTTGCATGTCTTCATATTCAGATGCATCAGAGTCATCTGACTCTTGTTCAGACAAAACTACTGGGGACAGATCTCTTTTCCTTTTGGAGGGGGTAGCTTGGCTTCCCCTGATCAGCATAAGGTCTTCCGCCATTTTAAGCATTTGAGACTGAGGCAAGGAAGCAGGTGCCTGAGAATGGGTCATCGGTTTCTTGGGTGTGGTTCGTACTCTTGGCTAAGAAACTCAGTCATTTTCGAAAGAACGGTAGTCGCGAAAGAAGACATCAGTTTGTGTCGAGAATCGGTAGTGCGAAAGACTTCCTCGGAAGCCGGTGCCTGCTCAGCGGCTCCAGACCCATCCAAGGTAGAGACAACCGCAGGATCCTTAGTCGAAGAAGAGTTTTGTGGCATACCGAACTCCGAAAGGGTCTCGGTAGAGGCCTGCGAATCCACAGAAGCGGGCATCAGGGGCTGCAAAAGCACCTCACTGAGGACCGGTGAACTGATGACTATCTTAACGGAAGCATCTGTAGGTTTGGGCCTGTACGGTCTGTCTCTGTCTATATCTTTACTTTTTTTTGGAAGATCTGCTGTTGGATGGCTTACCGAAGCCATATCGGAATTTGAGGACTGTAAGTGAAAATATCTAGCCACAATAAGGGCCCGATGACGGCTAGTTCTGGTGGTGAACAAAGCACAGAAGTAACAGAAGGGGATGTCATGGTCTGGGCCTAAACAAGTGACGCAGTAAGAATGAAAGTCTCGGTGTGGCATTTGCTTTCCACAGGCAAGACAATTGTTAACTTTTTCTGACATTGGTTAGTGCAAGAAAAAAGGATCTCCAATGGGATACTTAGCTTTAGAAGACTTCAGCTTCAAATCGGTAGACGAAATTCAGGTAGCAGCCCAGTACTCATGTGAACTGCTTCTGCTTCGGGCTCCACGGCAAGAAAGACTGGGGTAATGGCATCGGCTGCCTTACTTTATGCTACTGACAACCTGATGTCAGTCCTGAAGCGACAGCAACCGATGCAGAAATACTAAGCCTCTGGTATTCGGGCCGGCTGAGGGCTACTCTGGGCAGGGATAACCCAAATGTGATGACTGCAACAGTGAAACATGAAGAACATCTGGTAATGACTACAGGTACTAAGGAAATCCTGAAAGAGGTAAAGGAAATGTACATGAAACAAACTCAGGTGTAACTGGGATGATGGTTGGTTAGGGCATGACTACCCAGCTTTCTTGTCCCATAAACAGACTACCAAAAAGAAACAGACAGAGAAAGTTTCAGTAATGGATCAGCAGCCTGATTCGTCAGTTGACAGACATATTCTGCTTTATAATTTGCCAAATGGAAAGGTATGTTGGTCCGTGTCTTTTTTTAATTTGGTTTTAAAATAATACATAAAAAAATCAATTATAAAACAAACTATTTACATAGGTTCACGGCTGATCGGTACATTAAAGTTATACATATCAACAACTAATATTTTTCAAGCAAGTCTTTAAGCTTAAGCCAATATTTACATGAATGTGCAATATTAGAGGTTCTCATCTTTATAGTATGCAATTCACTATGAAAACAATTTTTGCCATACTAATAAATTCAACACTGGGGTGGGGGGTAACTTTACTTTTCCAATTTTTACTAATTACTTTTCTGGTTATAGCAAAAACAGACCAAAGTAGAAGCACTTGTTTTTTTGAAATTATCTCAGGAATTGGAACATTAAATAAAACTAAAGATTTAGAAATATTACATCTATCTGACCACAGAGTATTAATTTCTTTCAAAAAGGGGAGATGACTTCACATTCATATACCATATGCATCCAATCAGCTATTATTTCAGAATCACATTTCCAGAATTTAATTTTATTTGAGTTATACATAACTGTAATTTTGTTAGGGGTGACAAAATGTCTGTGTAAGAATTTCCAAATGAAAATGTTCCAGTATAATACAGATGTGGTTTTTACCTGTAGATTTTAATATTATTTTTTTGTATTCTTCAGAAAAGTCTTCATTCTTAATTTTTGAGGAATAATTCCAATTGGAATTGTCTAAATATGTGAAATCTAACTTAACAATTTTATGCATTTGTGACAGATATGATTTTTTTCACTGCATTATTACTGATATTTAATAGGAATTGCAATAATTTGGGGAATTATTTCTTATCTAGGTTAAATATCATATTTATCTCTGTGTTCACAAAGTCTCTAAATATTTGTAAAATTAACCAGTTCTCAGAATCTTGACTGTATCTGGACCTTAAATTTTCAACAGTACATATTTCAGTACCGTTTAAGAATTGATGCCAATAAATTAAATTACTTTGTTGCTTCAATACTAGCATTTTGTTGAAGTTATGAGTTTCTAAGCAATCATTTGTACATGCAATTGGAAACATAGAAAACATTAAGTCTTTAATACAATTATTAGAATATGTGAACTTTTGAAAAGAGGAAATGAAGTTATTTAAATAGGGAATTTGAGAAGTGTGCGCAATTCCATTTACACAATGATCTTTTAATAAGCAGATAAAAGTATTTGGGACTATTTGTTTACGACTGGTAGTGATATATTTATTTGCTAATAATATGTCTTGATGTATTTGTTTCCATTTTGAATCATAAGATGAATTTACTCACAATACTATAACTTTTATAACTGTTGAGGTAGCACATAATTGAATATCAGGGAAGCCTATCCCAATCCCAATCATTATCCCAATCTTTGTTGTGCCAATCAAAGGAAACCCTTGGTTTATGAGGATGACAAAAAATTTAAGTAGAATATTATTTATCTTCTTCAGCAATTTATTTGGTGGAGAAATAGTAAATATTGTAAGACAAACTATATTTTAGGGAGAATTACCATTTTAATAAGCATTAATCATTCTTCCATGGTAAAGAAGAATTTGTTCCAATTTGTGACTAAACTTAAAATTCTATCAACAACCTTTTGAAAGTTTGCTTGTATCATTTCTTTACTATTAGACATAATGGTTATACCAAGGTATTTCATTTGATTGCTATTCCAACTGAAGTTAAATATTTTTGTATGTTTTTTAGTTTTTTATTAATTAAGGTACTTGTTTTATTATAATTAAATCTCAAGTTCAAGACTTTAACTGACTCATAGAACTAATGATATGTTCATTTCCTATTAATAAAACATCAGCAGGAAAGAGCTGAATCATTAGTCAAAATCTTATTTTATTTTGATATCATTAATGTTCTTATTGGATCCAATATTAGCAACGGGTTCTACAGCTAACGCAAAAAGTAAATGTGATAATGGACAGCCTTGTTTTGTGCTTTTTTGTAACTTAAAGGAATTAAAAGAAAAGAACCTATTTTAACATAAGCAAACACGTTATTATATAACTTGGAAATTAATGT
This sequence comes from Protopterus annectens, assembly GCF_019279795.1. NCBI lineage: Eukaryota > Metazoa > Chordata > Ceratodontiformes > Protopteridae > Protopterus > Protopterus annectens. The sequence continues at coordinate 268,580,296 of NC_056737.1, forward strand.
AATTAGGTCAGGTAAGAAATTATACACAAGTGTTTTAAAAAGGTATAACCAATTAAAGTCAAAGCCTAAGCCATGACTAATGATAGAAAGTCTATTTAAAGTAAACCCAGTTTGATCACTTGATTATTTGTTAGCTAAAATGGGCATGGGCATGTTACAGTCTACATGTAAAAATGAAATGGGTCTGTATGATGAACACTTTGCATGATCCTTATCGTGTTTTGAAATAGGTGATATAAGGGAGTATTTCCATGATGGGGGACTTCAGCAGTTGTTTTTATTTCTCTATAGACCTTATCTAATATTTAACTGCATCATCCAGTAGTACTTTATACAGTTCGGGTAGAAGATCATCTAAACCCAGTGCCTTATTTTTTTTTACTTTTTTAATTTGATATCATTATTTCTGTTAAAGTGAATGGTCTATCACTTTTTTATGTATTCACTTATTTTATTTTTTATATTTTCCCTTATAAAAGTTTCAACTATATCATCATTATCTTGGTTATTTGTATTATTTATGTTCTAGTATAATATTTTAAAGCCCTCAAGAATACCTTTTATATCTGTTTTTTCTTGTTATTTATATGTTATTTCTTTGATAAGATTTAGTTTATTCATTTTCTTTGATCTACGAGCAAGTTTATGAAAGATTAAAGGATTTACTGAATATGCCTGAAGTTTAAGTTTTTCCAGGTTTATTGAAACTTTATGATTTAGAATTTTAACAGATTTTGTATTTAAGCTTTTAAGTTCAGACTGCCTGATAGTATCATTTGGTTTTGGATTTAACTTTAGTGTGGCTATTTTGGCCTGTAGTGTATTCAATTCTTTCTCCCAGTCTCTTGTTTTACTAATATACCAGCTCGTAACTCTTCCATTTAAGTAAACCTTTAGTGAATCCCACAGGTAAATGTCAGATACTTCACTCATGTTTATTTCTAGGAAATTTTTGATTTCTTTAACATACCAATCCTTGAATCCTTTTACTTTAATAATGTATACTGGTAATCTCCTGTGATGTATTAAATGTATTAAACTGTCAGTTTTTACAATAATTTCAAAGATTAAAGCATTATGGTCTGATAATGAACATGAAACGATTGAAACTTCTCTGATATGTGATAACATTGTTTGAGGCAAAAACTTTATCAATATTTGTTTGTACTCCATATCTATATGAATAATGGGTAAACTGAAGTGAGTTTGTTTTCCTAATATCTATATATCCTTTAAATTAATTAAATTTACAAAATTCATTAAGTGTTTGACTAAGGATGTGATTCTCAGCTTTCTATATGCAGTGGAATCTTTATCTGATAAAATACAATTAAAATCACCCGCTATTATGACTTCACTTTTCATATAATAGGCTACAGTGTCTAAGTAATCTTTTTGCATCTTTAGCTCCAAACCCTGGAATCCAATAAGAGTTCACCACTGTATAAAATTTCCTGTGCCACTCAAGTTATAAAAATGCTTAACATACCATTTTTATCAACACAGTTATCTTTTACTTTAGGCATTATTGGTGAGTTATTCTATAAAATGAGGGTGCCTGTTTTTTTTAGCCCGAAAACCAGAACCTGCTAAAACCAAATAATTATTTAACGAAAGTTTATTTACATTTTTATTAAGTAAATGCGTTTCCTGTAGAAATACTACTTGAGCTTTATGTAATTGCAAGCATTTGAAGAGACCTTCCTTCTTTACTGGATTATTCAGTCCATTAGCATTAATAGATATGCATTAAAAATCAGACATTTATAAAAGAGAGCGAGGGAAAGAAGCACATGTATAATGACATCACATTTTTGTACAGAACTTACTATTTACTTTACATATAACAATATGAAATCTTCAGCTATGGACAAAACATTTGAAACAAATACAAAAATTACACAATGAAATAACCCTAAAACATTCTACCAGGAAATAACGTATTCCCAGTTTGTTGAAAAAGACAAACTACCTCTCAAACTCTTCATTAGACTAACAACACTTAGCTCATGCTTCTGATTCATATTAATCTGTCTCACATTTTTAGTATGCATCACCTTAAAAAAGCCCTTCAGTGAGTTATTATGAATAAGAAAAGTTAAAACAGGTGTTCAGTTGACCAAACTGAATACCTGTACAAACATTTTCCCTGTACCTCACATTATCTCCCTGGTCTACTACACAGATGAAGTCAGTTGCTACGTTCATATTTATTAATTTATAGGTCAGATGATGTCATATTTGTTCTATTTTATTTACTATGTGTAAAGTTGTTCAAAGAATTGTATGATCCTAAATTAGTACTAGGCCAACTGTCCTTCTGAGCCATTAAAGCCCAGACAATTACCCCATGTGGGAATCAAACCCTGCACATAGTGCCTATAAGGTGAATAACTTAACCACTATGCCAATCTCCCACCCTTGTAGACATATTTATATTCTTTAACTATATACATATTTACTTATTCTGATCTCTTTCTATTTCTGTTTGTATACTATGTCTTGTACTATTACTATAGTCCTAGGTTTTATTTTAATAGAACATTCATATTTACCCTTACATATTTGATCATCTCTAATCTAGTGCTTCTGTTGCAATCAGTCCTATTTTTTTTCTATAATTGTCTAACAGTAACATTTGAAAACTCTTACCTTTTAAAATTCAAACTTTCTATAATAAATTGTTCTGAGACATTACGTTTTGTTATTAAAGAGAGACAATAACAGAGAGACACAATCCTAATTTTTTTACCAGAAGTGTCAATCTATAGGCTAGTATATAAATCACCCTTTTGGTATACTACAAACATAACTGACAGTGACTTAGAATGCAACTCAATGTCTTTTGCTTATTATCTAATTTGTATTTATTTATTTGTCAGTTATTTGTTTACCAGGGAGGCCAGGGAAGAAAAGCTCCAATTACATACTAAAATGTACAAAAATATTTAGAGTTCTTTGACATCTTAGCATATTATGCTTCAAAATATTATGATTATTTATTTTTAGACAGGAAGAAGTAACTTGGCCAGTTCTTAGAATTTTCAGAACTCCTGCAGCATCACAAAAGTGCTCATGACTCAGTTGTTTCAAGCTGGTTTTCATGATAAGGGCTTGAAAATGAACAGTCCATCAGTTACAATTCACACAAAAACACTTGCAAGTGAACCCATGCCACCTCTACACCACACCAGCGATCCCTCAAACTCCTCCAAATCACCAAATAATCAACAAAAAATATCCCAAAGTATCCTAGCCACTAAAAGCCATTGCACTCAAAGAAATAACATTTAATAATTCAGCAGGCACAATTTGTAGAAGTTTAATCTAAAGCAGACTGTAGTTTCTTAAAGGAGACATAGCATATAAACTTGCATTAAAAGAATAACATTGTGTGTGATCCAGGTTTAACTTGTAAAAGTGTGAATGCTATTCTAATTATTTCAAATCATCCCAATAGTAGCTTTTATTTATGTAAAAAGCTATTTGTTTATAACATAGCATGTCTTTTCTGGGTGGTATTGCATGTCAAGTGTACCATCAGTAGCACACTACTGGACCATTTAAGAACCTAGAATGTAAATTAACATGCCTCTTTAGTGTCATTTGTTACATCTCGTATTAAGTACATTACTTAACTATGCCAAGATATCAGAAAGTGTGCCATCTAACATAAGTTTCATCATAATAATGATTACATTTTCATAAAATTAATAGTTTAATCTTTTAAACTCTAAATGAAAATAAGTGGCTTTAACTTTATATATAGCTAAAAGAATTAAACTCGAACATTTTAAAAAGGGAACTAGCAACCATTTGAAGTAGGGAAAGAAAAAATAAATGATTTACCTTGTAAAAAGTAATATTCAGCACCTGATCTTAACTATTGAAGCACTTCTTTAAAGTAATAAGGATTCATATCCATGAAATACATTGATTTTCATTTGTCCCTCAGTTTTTTTTACTATTTTTGTCTTTTATTAACCAACCATCTCTTGTTGCATTTCTCTTCAAAGAAGTTGCTAGATTCTAGCCCATTTCTTCTGTTTTTTTTTTCTGTATAAAGTCCATTGCATCTTCCAAGGTGTTAAAAATCTTTCCTTCTGGAAGGTGAATCCTTATTTTTGCTGGAAACAAGATTTGCACTTTAACATTGTTTTTCTTTAAACTTTTGGCAAGTGGCAGACATGCTTTTCTCTTTGAGATCACTAATGTTCAATAGTCATTGTCAAACCTTATAGTATTTTCTTTCATTTTAACTGGATAATTAAGTCCATGCAGCTTTTACGACTACATCCTTATCTTGACTTGAGAAAAATCTTACGATCATTGACCTTGGTGAAGCTGTTTTAAGATGCATTAGGAAGTGATCTGTACGCTCTTTTGATGCCAAAGGCAAAAGCTTCAGGCAGGTTCAAAGTTTTAGGCAACCAGGTATTAAGAAACTAAATCATACTGTCTTCCCTCTTCTTTTTCAGGAATCCCATAAATCCTGATGTTATTCCTTCTACATCTGTTCTCCAAGTCTTCTATTCTTGCCCAGAATAAGTTGTTTTGCTTCAGAAGAAATTCAGCGCTATTCTCATTTTCAAGTAATCTTTCATCAAAATCTTCTATACTCGAGATTTGTGATTATTGGTGTTTAACAGATGCACAAAGCACTTCAAGTTGTTTTTTACAATCCTCTTTAAAACTGTCCATTTTGAATTCTAATTTATCTGTCTTTACAAATAACTCACTGGTGTTACTTAATATAGCCTGTACGTCTTTTTTCACAGTACTGTCCTGTACACTAGGCTTAGAGTGGCTCATTCTGAGAAAATTAGTTCTTTCTACTTTTCTTGACAGGAAAAAGCAGTTAAAAGAAATTCAGACTTGTTAATATTTTGTAGCAAATCTTTTAGCAGATGTTCAACTATAAATCCATCAAGTTTTGAAATGTTCTATTTGAGTTATTTAGCAAAAATCCTGTCAGAGGTATTAAAATGAAGCAGAGGTAAAAAAAAACAGTGCTATTAACTGCTCACGATCTTGGCCACTCCCCTCCCATGAGTCTTTTTCAGTCATTACCCAGTACAAAGAACATGCTTTCATGACAGCATAACATGGCAAACAGTGACAACATGTACAGACATAGCTATTATACGGTTGCCACCCTTTGTCAGTGGGACACTCACGGGTTGAGCCTTCTCATCCCGTTGCCCGCATTCGCAGACAGTGGGACTTTAAAAGTCCCGTTTTCGGGCTTTGGCTTTGCTGAATTGCCACTGCCATGGAAAAGCCAAAAATACTTCCGTTTTTTCCATGGCAATGCGGCTACGTCACCAACCCGGACCTGCAGTTAGAGGTATTCCCTGCTAGGTCTGGGTGGTGTAATTCAAACAGCAATTGGCTGCAGGGAATGGAGGGGGTGGGGATTCACCTCGAAGAGCCCAATAAAGGTCGCAGCTGTAGAGCAGTTTTGTCTTAGTGCTCTACAGCTGTGAAGGAATTGGGAAACATTTAAGGACTAAGATTTCCAATCCCACCAGCGAAGAAGCCAGCCAGCAAAGAAGCCAGCCAGCAAAGAAGCCAGCCAGCAAAGAAGCCAGCCAGCAAAGAAGCCAGCCAGCCAGCAAGGGAGTCTGCTAGCCAGCCAGCAAGGGAGCCTGTCAGCAAGGGAGCATTCTAGCCAGCCAGCAGAGGAGCCTGCTAGCCAGCCTGCAATGGAGCTAGCCAGCAAGGGAGCCTGTCAGCCAGCCAGCAAGGGAGCCTGCTAGCCAGCCAACAAGGAAGCCAGCCAGCCAGTAAAGAAGCCAGCCAGCAAGGGAGCATGCTAGCCAGCCAGCAAGGGAGCATGCTAGCCAGCCAGCAAGGGAGCCTGCTAGCAAGTGAGCCTGCCAGCCAGCCAGCCAGCCAGCCCAGCCACTTAAGCAGACAGAGCCAGTCATCCAGCTAGGCATTCCAGCAGGAAGGAAGCAAGCTAGCCCAGCAAAAACTGAGATAGTGGTAAGAACATAATATAGTATTTTGTGGCTTTAGTTATTTAAAATGGGAATATTGTGCTTTAAGTTTTTAATGTTCAGAGGTAGATGGGGGTGCAGTACACAGTATTTAAATCTGTGCAATGGTTATTTTGAGATTTTTGAGTAGTAGTTTTTAAAGGTATAAAACCTGTATGTGTATGTAATTGTGATTGTTCTTGTTGGGGGTATGATTTGGAAGCATTACTTTTTAAAGGCTGAACTGTGTGTATAGAAGTGTTATTTCTGGTGGGGGGGGCAGTCAAATATAAATATAGTGTGATGTATTTCTATTGTCGTAGCTTTTTCTGGGTATTTTCTGTTTGCAGATATTAAATGTTCGAGCATAGTTTGCACTTTTTTGTGTGGAAATGTGTGCAATTTAATGCTGTTTTCAGGAAGTTAGGATATACTATTTGGGTAATTTTTCCCGTTAGTTCTTCCAAGTCAATGTGCATGTGGTACAAGTCTATCGTTTGAAGGGGAATGTTAATTGTTAACGTAGTGCATTTATTATTCTAGTAGGTACATGTTGCCAACTTGCCGAAGCGGTTTCAAGATCGTTTTCATTTATACTTGTAAATGTGTTGTTGTATCTTTCGGCTTTTCCCTGGTTAGGGGTCGCCACAGCGGAACTCCGGTCCGCTAATGATTGGCAGCAGATTTTTACGTACCGAGTTGCCAGACCTGACGTACAACCTTCAACGAAGGTACGCCCATTCACGCACGTCTCCACACAGAAGATGCTTTAGCTGAGAATCGAACAGGACAACGTCTTACTGTGAGGCGACAACGCTACCGCAGCACCACTACCGCAGTTATATACTTGTAAATGTGTACATTTAATTTTTTTATGCGTCTTTAATAAGGTTAAAATGTCATGCTTTGCTTGTAATGTGAATATGGGTGTGCTGCTTTTACTTGGGCCTGTTTACTGCATCGCTGTGCTGGGTAAATTACTCAACTGCTATGTTTTGAGGAAAAAGGAGTCCATGGAGTCTGCTCTACATTGTAGTTTATTTTACTTCTCTTGCAAGAAATATTTTTAAAAGGTAAAATGTTTACGGACTTTTTTCCTGGGTTTTTTTTTTTTTTGTGGATGCATGCTCAGAAGTTAATGCAGTGTATTTCAGATTGTGCTAAACCATGTCGTTGTTACAGGGTAGTTTGCTTTTATAATTAGCAAAGTTTGTATTTTGTGTTTTAGTGATGTCTTCAATAAACTTACAATGTACTGCTTTCATTATAATCCGATTACAGCCAGTGCTGCTGTTGGGCATGTTCATTAATAGATCATTGCGCTGTGTAAATTAGTGCTATACATTTATTTCTTTTAACTTCTGCGGTCAAAAGCTAAATTAGATCTATGGTATCCGCTGTGCATTCTCATTCATTTTAGTCTTTTTTTGGTTCAGTGAAAATGTGGTTAACTTTATTTTCTTGAGGGGTGGGGTAAGGTGGGGGGCATGTTTGGTGGTAAAAATAATGCATTTCATTTTCTATGAGCTGTGTTAATGTTAAAGTTTTCAATGGCCAAAAATGTTTTCAATGGCCAAAATGCCCCCTACATTACCTCATTTACTATTTGACCTTTTCCAAAAGTTTTCAATGGCCAAAATGCCCCCTACATTACCTCATTTACTATTTGACCTTTTCCAAACGGTTTGTAATGTTAACTCTTTTCTGCTCCATTCCACAGTTCTTTCATATGCCAATATTTTTCAAGCCAGTTCTTTTGCGTGCCAATGTTTTTCAAGCCAGTTCTTTTGTGTGCCAAGATATTTCAAGCCAGTTTTTTCGCATGCCAATATTTATCAAGCCAGTTTTTTTCGTATGCCAATGTTTTTCAAGCCAGTTCTTTCAAGTGCCAATGTTTTTCAAGCCAGTTTTTTCATATGCCAATGTTTTTCAAGCCAGTTTTTTCCCATGCCAATGTTTTTCAAGCCAGTTCTTTTAATGAGTAGAGTATTTTTTATTCCTTTACTCAGTTGATGCAGTAAATAAACTTTAATGTGTTTTTTGCAGTAATGCTTCACTTCATTTAAATGGTTTGAGTTTTCAGTATGCTGTAATGTCACAATGTTGTATCCATAAATGTAACACTGCATCTCCTTTAACACCTCTGGTGATGTCATGGTGGGGGTGTGGCCAGTGTCATATTGGTCACACACCCTGTCCTATTGGCCACACCCCCATGTCCCACTTTGGCCTTGTTAAAAGGTGGCAGCCCTATGCTATTATGAATTTACCCACATAGAATTTAACAGCAAACAAATCCCACATTTTAAAATTTCAATACAGAGCATCAAATCCTATTATTTACCAATACTGTTGGCCATTGTATTATATCCCAGTAAACTAAACAGTCAAAATAGAGAGACCTGGACAGAACAACTGTAAAATGGGAAAGTCTGAAAAGAATAAGACTACAGGTCTCATAGGAGATAACAAAGAGTGAGTACAAATGTATTTGACATTTGATTACTGGAAAGTCTGACTGGGTAGGAGCCCATTTTCAGTGGAGGCCCAGACAGAACAGCTCCAAAGTGTTACAAAACATTTTAAGATCAATAATTTTACAATCTTTAAAAATAATACACGAAAACTGCAGTTTAAATAATTATACCAAATTATACAGTATACAAAAAACACTTGTTAAGAATATATACAAGCTACATGACAATGATTTAATATTTAGAGAAATTTTAGCCAGTTTATAGAGAAATTAGATTAAGTTAGTATAATACAGACAGGAATTGCAATATGAAGTGAGAGAAAAGCAGGCTTATAGTACATTAAGAGAGAAAGCTATGGGACACAAAATTGCTAGAAGTAAGGAAGTGAGTGAAGAACAGTATGGAGGTGTAAGGTATGAATAGGTATTTGTTCACATTTAGGGATATAGTTTATCTTGGATTTGAGCAAGAACAGAGCCAGCTTTTTGCTAGGAAGTCTTTCATAGTGGCTTTGAAGGATGGAAGGGAGGGTTATTAACTTGATGGATACAGGTAAGGAGTTCCAGGCCTTTGCAACATGGTACAATATAGAAAATGCCCAGCAAATATGACAGGTTTGTGGACAGACTGGACTTTTTAGTCATTGGATTGTAACTTCCAACTGGGAATACAGCTATGCAGAATAGTATTCAGTACTGGACAAGCAGATGGATTCAGGATAATTTTATAGGTGGTAAGAAGCTGTGTATATGTAGGCTGGTGGGGTAGCTCTAACCAATTTTGGCATTTTAGTGCAAGACAGTGGTGGGTTCTGACAGGGGCGTTTGCTGCAAAGTTAGCAAATTTGTTAGAGCACTGCTCAAGTTTTGATTTTTGTGATGACTGAAAGTTGGTAAGGATGGGAGTGCCTTAAAGAAATGTGAGGAGAAAATAAGGAGTGGTAAGTGCAGTTTTAGCAGCAATCGTGATAAAGTTTTTGGCTCTATAAAGCATCTCTAGTTTTTGATTAATTGTTCTTATGCAATTTTGTAAATGCAGGTCGAATTTAAGATTACCATCCACTATCATTCCTAATAATTTGCTATAAGAAGTGACTTCAATGGTTGTATTATCAAGAGAGGACTTTAAATTTTGTTTTTTTCTTTTCATGAGGGAGAGATTTGGGAAAAAAATAGTAGTTTGGATTTTTTTAGGGTTGAGCATGAGTTATGGGTTGCAAAACCATGTTTCAGTGGCTGTTAAAGCTTCCTGAGTAATATTTGGAGGTGTGCCATGTTGTCAGATGTGCAAATGAGTGTGAAGTCATTTGTGTACTGTATTAGGTAGGCCTGTTGTGGTGATGTGTGTAGGGTATTGGTGAGAATGTTAAATAGGAGGCAACCAAGGATAGCGCCCTGTGGTACATCGGTGGTGACTGTGAGGTATGGAGAGAGGGTGGAGTGCCATTTTACTGATAACTACTGGATAAGGTAGCTTTTGAACCATAGAACGGTGGGCTGAGACCGACCTAATGATGTCAACTGAAGTAAAAGTTTGCTGTGATAAACTGTGACGAAGGCTTTATACAAGTCGTTACCTCTAATTTTACTGGCAGTGTCTACATATGTTAGAAGGGTAGTGTTAGCACTAGGGGAAGGATGGAAACTATGTTGTGTGGGGGATAGGAGTTCTTTCTACAGAGGACAGTTTACCAATTTCTTCTAAATACATTTTTCAAGTATTTTGGAGTGGGGGATAAGACTGCTTTAGATATAACGCTAGTAATGTCTACTGAATTTCTTCCTTTGTGCAGAGGGAAAATGTGTGACTTTTTTCAGAGACAGGGAACATGAGATTCCTGGAATGACCAATTTATAAGGATTGAGACATGATAGGCAATGCTACTGGCTGCTATTTTAAGGTAATCACTTGGAAGGTAATCAGCTGAAGTAGAGCATCATTTGTGTTGCTTAAGGATAATTTTATATAGGATGTGGGCACAGGTTTGAAGGTGAAAGTGGATGTGGTGATACATGGCTGTTGGTCAAGGTTAGGATTAGATGTTTGGGAATCCTTGGTTAGAGGTGCTACACTATATATGGAATAGGAGTTGAACTGTATAGAAAATTCAAGTGGTGAGTTATTGGGAGAGGGGTTAGGGTTGAGCTTCTGTCCAAGATGCACAATTTCTTTAATGGCTGTGCAGAAGTTTTTTAAGGTTTTGTTTACTATTATTCTGAAAACTATAACAGTATATTTTTTTATTTTCATTTATTTGCTTTTTTAGTGCAAGTTAGAAGCATTCTAGACCAATATATTGTGGTGTTCAGGTCAAATTATAACAGAGTAATCAGTTTACAACTAGTACAAAGCAATTAACAGAAAGGTACAAAGTACAGTTGTGTACACTTACCATAAATGTAGATGTTGAGTGTATTCAATGTTGCAGTCATTACATTTGGGTTATCTGCTTGCAGGTAGCCCTCAGTTGGCCTGAGTAACAAAGTCTTGTGTCCTGCGTCGGTTGCTGTCCCTTCTTCCATGACGTCAGGTCGTCAGGGGTATAAAACATGCAGCCGACGCCATTACATCAGTTTTTTTTGCCCGAGATGTTAGGTGCCCCCCCTAATGGGAAGCAATTAAATATAAAAGTACAAAGATATACCTCCAACAAAAAAGCAAATACAACAAAAAGGCTTTTAAACATAATAAAGGAAAGTAAAGGTACAGCCAAAAAAATTTAGGGGGCTGGAGGGAGGGTAACCAGGACTGCAACAGTGAATACACTCGAACATCTACATTTATGGTAAGTGTACACATCTGTACTATGTTCTTCGTGTTTCACTGTTGCAGTCATTACATTTGGGTAGATTCCCAAAGCTATGGTTGGGAGGAGGAATTTAGATAGCATTAGGTCCAGGTATAAAGCCCTGCAAGACTGCAGTGGCAAAGCCAGCTCTGGATTTAGAGAAAATCGGCAAATGATAATGCTTGGTGAAAGTATGTACAGAACTCCAGGTACCAGCTTCTAGGATGCCTGTGGTAGAGATGCCTCTGAGAAAGGCTGTAGAGGTTGATGCAGCCCTGGTGGAGTGAGGTCTGATCCTCTGGGGATAGGTTTTCCATGGTGCTTATAGCAGAAATAAATGCAATGGCTTATCCATTTAGAAATGATTTGCTTTGAAATAGCCTTCCCCTCTGCCCCTGCAGCAAATGCCACCAGCATTTGTTCAGATTTCCTTTGCGGTTTAGTCCTGTCCAAGTAGAATCTAAGTTGTCTGTGCACATCTAAGGAATGCAGTATCCGCTCCCCTTTATTCTGTGGATTGGGAAAGAAGGTTGGCAAATGAATGGACTGATTAAGAGCCACACTGGATACCACCTTGGACATGAAGGATGGATTGGTCCTGAGGGACACCCTGTCCGCATGAAAGATGATGAAAGGCTCCACTGCCATAAGGGCCTGTAATTCAGATACCCTTCTAGCTGAAGTGATTGCTAAAAAGAAAGCTGTTTTCCAAGAAAGAAATTTTAAATCTGCAGTAGCAGCTGGCTCGAAAGGAGGTAGAGTGAGTTTCTCTAAGACAAAGTTAAGGTCTCAGGCTGGGGTTGGAGTTCTCCTGAGTGGTCTCAAATTTTTGGCCCCTCTGAGGAACTGCTTGAGCAGTAGATGAGAGAAGAGGGGAGGTTCTCTGTTATAATGAGCTGAAATGGCTGAGGCGTGGATTTTAATGGAGGAAAAAAGACAGGCCCTTGTGAAGCATCTCAGTTAAGTATTGTAAAATCTGAGGTAAACTGGGTGCTGCTGTGCTCATCCCTTGAGATTGGTTCCAGGCACAGAATCTTTTCCATTTTTCAGCATAATATTTTCTAGTACTAGGCCTTCTTGCCTCTAAAATGATATCCATTACAGGTTTGCCGAGGGATGGTAAAGGAGAGATTAAGTAATTAGCCAGGCTGCAAGGTTCAGTGTTAGAAGCTGAGGGTGCAGAATCTGGTTCTCCTGCTGAGACAGCAGGGAAGGTGTCTGAGGCAGGTGCCATGGAGATAATCATGACACACTGTGCAGGAGGGGGTACCAGTGTTGGCGCGACCAGTCTGGAGCAATCAAAATTATCCTTGGTTTGTCCTGTTTGATTTTAGTAGTACTTTGGAGAGCTGAGGCAAAGGGGGGGAAGGCATAGACTGATAGGTTTTTCCAGCTGAAGGACAGAGCATCCACTTTCCAGGCTTGTTTGTGGAGAGTCCTTGTGCAAAATTTGTCCAGTTGGTAGTTCTGGGGAGAGGCAAACAGGTCTATATCTGGGCCCCCCCCCCATTTGCTTGTCAACATGTTGAAAATCCTTGGTTCCAGTTTCCACTCGTGTGGGTCCATGAGGTTTCTGCTTAGTCCGTCTGCCAGTGTATTTAATTTTCCTGGCAGGTACTGAGCTTGTAGGTGCACTTGGTAGCTCAAGGCTGTGTTCCCCAGTGCCTTGGCTAGTCTGCAGAGGGGGTAAGAATGTGTACCCCCCTGCTTGTTTATGTACCACATAACAGTGGTGTTATTCATCTATACCATTAGTTGTCCTGGAAGAATGTGGTCCTTGAAGGCTGTTAGAGCATTCTGAAAAGCTAACATTTCTTTTAGATTCATATGCAGGTGCATTTGACTTGGGTTCCTTTTGCCCTGAATGCACTTCCCTGCCAGGTGAGCCCCCCATGCATAGTCTGATGCGTCTGTTGTTAGGGTTTGGGTGGCAGGGGGTGGTGTGAAAGGTAGTCCCTTGTTTTCGTGGCAGGTCTCTGCCCACCAAAGAAACTCTAGGTGTAGACAAGGTATGATAGGAATCATTGTTTCTAGGTCCTGAGAATGTTGACACCATAGGCTTTTTAGATACCACTGAAGTTTCCTCATATGCAGTCTTGCATATGGAATTAGAAGAATGCAGGAGGCCATGAACCCCAAGGCTTGCAGTATTTGTCTTGCAGATAGCAGGGTTTTTGTGGACACTTGTTTGAAGTAGGTTGTCAAATGAATTTGTTTCTCTGTCGTGAGGTAAGCCATCTGGGAAGTTGTACTCAAGCATGCTCCCAGGAATATAATTTGTTGACAGGGTACCAGGTGTGATTTATTTTTGTTTATGGTGTGCCTCAGACAAGTCAGAACCTTTTTTACAAAGGCCAGATGATTCAAAAGCATGTCCTGGCTTTCTGCCTGAATTAGACAATCGTCCAGGAATGGGGTATATTTGAATATTTCTTTGCCTGCAAAACGCAATAACCGGAGCTAGGCACTTTGTGAATACCATGGGCGCAGTAGATAAACCAAAGAGTAGTGCACAGAACTGATAGTGCATGTAGCCTGCTTTGAAGTGTAGGTATCTTCTGCAAGATTCCCTGATTGGGATGTGTAGGTATGCTTCTTTTAAATCTAGTGCTGCCAACCAGGCATGTTTGCCTAGCATAAGAAGTAACTGGTGAAGAGTCAGCATCTTGAATTTTGGAATCTTCAAAATAGTGTTTAGCGTAGACAGATCCAGGATAGGACACCATGAACTGTCTTTTCTGGGTACCAGGAAAAGTCTCAAGTAGAAACCTTGTCCCTTTTCCTCTTCTGGTACCAGTTGAATAACCCCCATGCTTGAGAGAGAAAGTACTTGTTTTTGAGCCTCTGCTCACTGATTTGGGGGTAGGTCCAGCCACCCACTTGGTGTTGGCAACGTGTGGAAGTGAAATCTGTATCCCTGGGACACTATATTTAAAACCCATTTGTCCCGGGTAATGAGTTCCCCTCTACCCCTGCAGCAAATGCCACCAGCAGTAATGGTAATGAGTTCCCAATTCTTTGCATGAAAAGCAATCTTTCCCCCCAAAGGGGCAGTCAATTGATAAGTGCTTGGAAATTCTAAAAGGAAGTCATTGAGACAGCTTACCATAGGGGGAGTCTTATTATTCCCAGATTTGGAAGTGGAGCCCCCCACTGCTTAGTTCTGTGTGTCCCCTGGGACTGAAACCTGGGGTTTTTGCTGTGTCTGGGTTTGGCTTGAGAAGACCTGGAAGGGGCTGGAAAGGGCCATTTCTTAGAGGGACAGTGCCTACTAAATCTAGGAGGCTGAACTTGTAAAAAATCTTTAACAGTTTGCATAGATTTAGCTTTCTCTTCCATCTTTTTAAGAACTTCCTCAGCCTTGTTGCCAAACAGGCAGTCCTGATTTAAAGGAGCATCCAACAATTTAGCTTTAACATGATCAGACAAAGATTGCTCCTTAAGCCAAGCATGCCTTCTGAGCACAGACCCAGTAACAGCAGCCCTGCAAGAGGCCTCTAATGAATCAAAACCACATTGCAAAGTATGTTTTCCAACTTGTTCAGCAGAATGCATTAAATCCTGTAATTCTTTATTTTCCACACAGTCAAGAATCAACATCATTCTGTTTAAGCAGTCCAATAACATGTCGCTGATATTTTAACATATGAAATTGGCAGTTTAAAGCCCTAATGGCCAAGGTAGCAGAAGTGTAAACCTTCTTACCCCATCTATCCAGCACTGGAGCTGCAATAGGATTTTTGAAAAGGGAACTTGTGGGACTCAGGGACCCTGTAGTATCTGTCAGGTTTTCTGGGAGCAGGAGGCAGGGAATCAGGGGCCAATCTAGATTCCGAAAAAGCATCATCAACAATGTCTAGTACAGGAGGAATAGCTAAAGGCCTATATGCTGAGATAGGAGAAGGAAATCCCTAAGCCCTTTTTTGAATCAGAAAAATCCTGGCTTTCCCAGTGGAAATGCTCCCTTAGAGTATGTAAGGTTTCCCCAAAAGTAAGGTTTCCCCAAAAGAAAAATCCTCAGGAGGGGAAGCAGAGGGAATGGAGTCCTCTGCATCAGAATCTTCATAAGTAGATACGGGCAAATCCAGATCATCAGAAGAATCAGAAAAAACAGAATCCTGATCAGAAGATTCATAATCAACTTCAGTCCTAAGCCTCTTAGAAGGGGGGGGGGGTTGGGCTACCCCTGATTAGAGTTATTAGATATTCAGCCATTCTTATCTGTTTTTTAGGCATAGAGGCCTGAGCATGTGGCCTGGGCATCGGTTTCTTAGACATGGATCGAGATTTATGGCTAAGTAAAGAAGGAGGCGTCAGTTTAATATGCAAGTCCGTAGGCCTGAATATACCCTCAGAAGCCGGTGCCTGCACAGTGGCTCTGGACCCATCCAAGGTAGAGACATCCGCGGGTTCCATATTTGAAGCAACTCACGGATACCAGACTCTGAATGGGTCTCAGTAGAGGCGTGCGAATCAGAAGTAGCGGGTATCCGCGGCTGCGAAAGCACTTCACTGAGTACCGGCGAACTGGCGACTGGCTTAGGAGAAGCGTCGTCAGCAGTTTTGGACCTTGGCGGCCTGTCTCTGTCTTTATCTTTGCGTTTTTTCAGAATCCCGGTAGTCAGATGGCTAACTGAAGACATTTCTGGATAATTAAACCGAGAATCGAAATATTTAGAGGGGAAAATATGCCAACGACGGATAGTGCGCTGATTAAATAAAGCACAAAACCGACAGCAAGGTACGTCGTGCTCAGGGCCTAGGCAAGGAATACAGTACAAATGAAAATCTTTATGAGGTATTTGCTTTCCACAAGAAATGCAATTATTAACTTTTACTGAAATCGATAAGGAGCAAGAAAAAGTTTCCCCAACTGGGTACTTAGCTTAAGTTGAAGACTTTGGTTCTGAAACTCTAAAACGAAAATTTCAGGAGTCGGCCAACCAGCACTTGCGAACTGCTTTTGCTTTGGGCACCGCACGGCAAGAAAGACTGATGTAATGGCATCAGATGCATGTTTTATACCCCTGAAGACCTGACGTCATGGAAGAAGGGACAGCAACCGACGCAGGACCCAAGACTTTGTTAATCAGGCCGACTGAGGGCTACCTGCAAGCAGATAACCCAAATTTAATGACTGCAACAGTGAAACAAGAAGAACATCAGGATTTTCTTTGATTTTCTGAATGCAGAAACCTGGCAGCTAGGGAGACCAACTGGCACATACAGTATACTCTATTGGCCAAGAGAAAGGACATTGGCCAACTTAGTAAGTGGGCCTTAGGGTGCAAGAACTACTCTTTTGGAAGGGGGGCATTAAAGCTAATTTCAAGTACAGGGCAAGCACATAATTAGTTGCAAAGTTCTTCCAGCTAAATTTGCTTACACTGTACAATGACAAAATTCTCAGTGAAAACATTTGGGCGTTGGCCCTTGTGGTAGAGCTCCTGCAGTATCTGGGTCAGATATAGTGAACACAGGCTGTTGTACATCGACAAAATTCTCAGTGAAAAAGTTTGGAAGTTAGCCCTTATGACAGATCGCCCC
Source organism: Protopterus annectens (assembly GCF_019279795.1). NCBI lineage: Eukaryota > Metazoa > Chordata > Ceratodontiformes > Protopteridae > Protopterus > Protopterus annectens. The sequence goes on from NC_056737.1 coordinate 268,597,089, forward strand.
AGTCGCCTGGATTATTGGGGTGGATATAGTGACAACAGGGTATTGTACAATGACAAAATTCTCAGTGAAAAAATGAGGTTGTTGGTCCTTGTGGCAAACCTCCTGCAATATCAGGGTCAGATTTAGTGACCACAGGAGTTGCCCTGTTAAGTAAGTTGGTTAATGAGTCTCTTAGAAATGAAAATTAAGTGGGAGTCAAGAGATGTTACATCATAGGTTCATAGGTTCATACTAGGCTATCTGCCCTAGGGCATTTATAAGCCTAGCCAGAATGTGTTTGGCTTTCGCCACCCATTTTAAATTTATTTTGCTATGCCCTTTTTCGAGGTTAGTATACTGTGCCTCTGTCTAACAGTGACACAGAAGTGATACCCGGGGTAAACCTACGATCTCCCATCCACTCATCAAGATTCCTCTTGAAGAGAGTCAATGAAGGACTCTGCCTAACCTGGACTGGGATTTTATTCCAGAGTGAAGCGAGCCTCTGGGTTATGAATCTGTCCCTCCAGCATGTCCTATTTATTTCAGTGCTGAGGTTCAAGTCTCTCGGCGTAGCTCGATGGGATTTGGATTTTCTGAGGTGCAGCATGTCCATTAATTCCGGGTTGGACATGGCTTTATACGTCAGGCACAGATCGCCTCTGAACAGGCGGTATGCCACTGAGTAGAGCTGGAGTTTCTTTAACCGGGCAGCATATGGCATCTGTTTGAGCCCTTTGATCCTCTTGGTGAGGTACTTTTGGGGTCTTTCCAGTTGCTGCAGGTGTCTGGTAAGGTACATCCCAAAAGGGGCATTGTACTCAATTATGGGCCTGATGAGGGATAAGTAAAGAGGCACGATGATGTCCCCTGATCTAGATGTGAATCCCTTCATGATTAGGTGGGCTATATAAAATGTTTTTCTAACCACTTTGGCCACGTGGTTGTCAAATGAGAGATTGCTATCAACTTGGGTCCCCAGGTCCCTAATTACTTCTTCTGTACTTAATGGATTACCACCTATGTGGTAATTTGTGGGCACTTTGTTTTTGCCAAAGGGGATGACTATACACTTTTTGGCATTTAGCTTGAGGCCATGGCTCTGGCACCAGTTGTCTGTTTCTATGAGGCCCTTTTGGAGGATGCTTGTGTCGGCTGGAGAGTCGATTATGGCGCCCAGTTTGCAGTCATCTGCGAACTTGGTCAGCCACAGTCCTTCCGTGTTGGCCTGTACCTCTTAGAAATATATACTAAACAAGAGAGGTCCCAGGACTGAGCCTTGTGGGACACCACTTGTAACTGGTTTGGAGTCTGACATGGCTCCAGCAATTCTAACCATGTGGGTTCTGTCCTTGAGCCAATTTGCAATCCATCTAGTGACATAGGGGTTTACATTTAAACTGGTGAGCTTATCTATAATGCCCGAGTGGGGTATTGTATCAAAGGCTTTTGCGAGGTCCAGGTAGGCTGTGTGGACCACCTTTCCCTCGTCAATGGCCTTGGTGACTGTTTCAAAGAAATCAACCAGGTTTAAGAGGCAGGATCTTCCCTTAACAAAGCCGAACTGGGTAGGATCCAGTGTTTGTAGGTCCCCAATATCTTTATTTATGAGGTCCATGATGATCCTTTCCATAGCTTTGCAGACCAAGCTAGTCAGGCTTATGGGGCGATAGTTTCCAGGATCCGTTGAGGCACCACCTTTATGGAGAGGGACCACTGTTGCTGTACGCCACTCTTTGGGCACATATCCTGTAGTAAGGCTGAGATTGAACAGTAGTTTTATGTTTGGATTTAGCTCTTCTTGGAGTTCATGTAGGATGCAGCCCGGGACACCGTCTGGTCCCATTGATGCTGTGTTTTTTGCTTTGGAGAGGGCGGCTCTTACCTGAGCATCTAAGATGTCAGGGGGGCAGCACTCTGCTGGGATAGATATTTTCCCTTTTGGTGGGGAGTGGGGGGATAAGTTTGCGCTGAACCTGTCAGCTAGGATATGTTGGCAATGTCTGTGGGTTCAGTATATTTTTTGTCATTTTGGACTAATTCTGAGCATATCTGGGAATTCCCACCCAGGTTCCTAACATAACTAAAGAAAGCCTTGTGATTATCCTTAGTGTCCTGTGCAATATTTCTCTCGAAGCTGGCCTTAGACAATTTTATGTGTGCCCATAGTTTTTTGTTAATACTGATCAGTGATGCCTTCCCTTTTTGGGATTTTGCTCTATCATTTAGTAGCTTCCTCCTTCTATTGTATAGTTTGTTTATGGCTGGGGTCCACCAGACAGGACGTCTGCCTTTGGAGGATTGGGTCTTGGTTTTATTTGGGATCGCATGATCCATGCATTCCTGAAGGTGTTCATAGAATGCGTTAATAAAGGATTCTGCGGTCTGGGCCGTATTTTCCACAGGCCCGGGGGCTTTGAAGGATTCCACCTCAGTTTTGAGGAGTGTGAAATTTGCTTTAGAGAAGTTTTTCACTGTGGTTTTCTGGGCAGGGGGTGGGGTCGGGATGTGAATATCCAGTGAGATTAGTTTATGGTCTGATCTTACCAGTCAGGGATACACTTCTGGTCTGGAGCATAGAGTCCCCATGTTGGTGATGATCAGGTCCAGTATGTTTTCCCCTCTTGTGGGAGTGGTAACAAGTTGTTCCATAGCATTTGAGTTTATAAATTCTAGGAACCTTTGGGCTAGGGTTTTGGAGCTAGAGTAATGCTCCCAGTCTATGTTTGGGTAGACATATCAGAAGGCAATCAGTACAACAGGAAGAATTAAGACAATAGTGAAGGCACCAGTAACCTCAACACAAAAAGGCCCAGAAGACAACTGTTAATCCACAAAAATAGAACACTGTGGCCAAGCAAATGCAGGCATGTAGGGTTAATTCAGAATTCTTATGTAGCAAGGTGGCTCTACCAATGTGGCAACACTAAGAGAAACAGAAGATAAAGCAAACACAATCAATGTACATAGGCTCACCTGTTACAATCACAAATCTTAATAGGTAAAGTGTTCACTAAACAGAAGTCTTAGAAGGCAATCACAGAAACAAGGAGCCAGTACAATAATCAATCAATTTAAATCATGGAGTAAATATATTCAATTGAAAAGAAATAAGTTAACCTTAAAACAGAGCATTTTTCTCTAATGCATGCAAATATATTTTCATTTACTTATAAGAGACTGCACCAGGTGACACCAAAACAGAGAATGCAAAAAGTAAGACGTATTTACCCTTATGAGATAATAGTCCCTCTTGAAACCCACACAGATAGAGTTCTCACACCAGGCCATTGACTTGGGTACATCTGGAACACTTAAGTCTCCCTATAGAAAAAAATATATTTAGCTGAAATTCAAAGTTAAAGTCTTACCTTACTAGTTCACTTGAACCCATTTGTTATCCGATAAGATATACAACTGTTAGATGACAGACACTACCATGCTGGCTAAATTTTACTTCGTGGATAAAGGTGCATTAAATATTCTTCTTCTAATCTTAAATTAGTTTACTGGTAAACTGCAGAAACATGAAAATAAAATTATGAAACAAAGACGCACACACACACACACACACACACACACACACACACCCCAGAATTAAGCACAAGTGGCAAATGGATCAGTTTTCAAAATTCTGAGATACTATAATAGGCAAAACAGGGGGGCCATCCCAAAATTCCTTCTGAGCATAACTCTGTTGCACTTAAATATTTTTAAACTAGCTAGTCTTCCATAAACTGAAAGGCAATATTATTTCACAAAAATATCACAGAATATTAACTTAAAAATTGAAGTTACATACAAAGTAATGCTGGATTCTTTTCATCCCAGTGCATTTGATACTATTAATGGGACACAAGCCGCTAGTCGGATCTGAGCTGGCCTTCTGCCAGTGCTCCAAGCCTTGAGGTCTTTCAAAAAAAAACCTCCCATAACCACCCCCCATACTCTGACTGACCACAGATTGAGTTTTTCTGGTTAATGCTAACAAGACCGAAATAGCATACCCCTTATGCTATCTAAGAAAGAGCAGAAGAGGTTCAGGCTGGTCTTCCAGATCCTTAGGAAAAAGGTGACAATTTAGAGGGATTAGGCTGAAAAGGATCCAGTGTTAAGGTAAGTACATAACTTCCATATCCTATTTCATCCAATCCATCAAATCTGACTAATGGGACAGAATCCCAAACTACCCGATATCCTGTGTGGCATCATGACAGGATATCTTTGAGAACTGTAGTTCCAAAAGGGGATCTGGATCTAGAAATTATGTTCACCTTGTAATGCTTGGCAAAGATATGCAACACAAACCATGATGCTGTAGCACAAATTTTATCAACAGTAGAGTTCTTGATGAAGGCTTTAGAAAACTGAGCCAGATCTTGTGGAATAAGTTATTGGTTTAGCTAGTAACGATGTGTTTCTCAAAGAGTAGGAGAAGGAAATGCACTCTAAAAGCCATCTGGACAATGGGATTTTAAAAAAAATTTCCAACCAGCTCATTGAGGGTGAATGAAATTAACAATCAAGTATCTTTCCTTATTGTTTTAGTTCTGTGGAGGTAAAAATCGGGGTATCTTCGGCATAAGCTACACATGCAGAGATAACTCTTCCCCTATTAGGGTGACAAGAGAAAAGACAGGAAAATACAAAGGCTGACTTAGATTTGTTTCTGAAGCAATTTTGGGTATAACAGAGGAGTTCCTTGTAAAAATAAAAGTATGAACGAGCAGAAGACAAAGAGTTAGTAATTCTGAAACTCTCCTAGCTGGCACAATGGCTACCAAAAACAGTTTTCCAACATATGAATTTTAGGTCTGCAGGAAAGAGGCTCTTATCACAGATTGCAGAACAAAGTTGAGGTCCTGGGGATGGGGGGATAGGGCCAATTACTGGAGGTCACACAAGGAAGGCTCCTTTCAAGAAGGCCTTGCTGACCTTGCATGATCCAAGAGAATAGCTGTGAAAGCCATTGCGAAAATTAGAAACGGATGCCAAGTATAACTGTAGTGCAACTAAACCCAGCCTTAAATAAATTCAAAAGGAGCTGTAAGATCACTGGAAAAGCAAAACAGGGTCAACATCTTGTTCATTAGTCATAAGGAAAAAAGTTTCCATTTACTTTTATAAATCAATTATTATTATTATTAAACTGAGAAAAAACAAACCACATTCTAGAACAAGTAAGGTTCTTTGGTCATCAGTGGAAAGGAAGAAAAAAAATGCTGTCAACTAACAAGTTCTTTAGATCCAGGTGAGACTGTCCAAATTAATGAGAAAGATTTGAGTAGGGATCTAGAAGCCATGGGCACTTCATTAAGTGAGGTCTGAGAAAGGGAAATCAGATTGGCTCCCTCCTGATTCCTGTTATAGAACTTTTGAAGGGGATCTCAAATTTGACAGCTATTGCAGACAGTGTCTTGCCTTCCTGCTTGCACCTCAGTAATCTGTTGTTCATCATAGGTCTGAGGCAAGAAGAACTATCATGGGGGAAGTTGATGAAGGAAAACTGTCTGCAAAGTCACAAAGGCAAACCCAGCCATGATGCCTCAAGGTAATGCCTGTCACTGTTGCCCTAGCTGCTCCATTGACTACATTATGTAACACCTAAATGAAGAGAGTGGTAATATTCAACATGGTATTCACACTAGTTTCAAGCTGTTTTTTTGATTCGTTCGTGGTTAGCTTTGATAAAAAGTCTAAAGCCTGTTCTGCTAAATCTCTTTGGAAGTGACTCATGTCTAGACTCCTTGATAGGCAGATAGAAAGACTTTACACTGACCCACAGTTTTCATTTGATAGCTGCTGATACAATCATACAGTCCACCAGAGGTCCTTGGAACCAATGCTGCCAATCCATGGGGGGGGGGTCACAAAGATATACTTTACATAGAACAGCCTCTGTGGAGTCTTTTGCTGTCACGCCCTCCTGGAGTTCAAATTGACAATTTGGTCAGCAGGAGAACTATCCATGAGGTAGAGGCAGCAAACTGGTAAACCTGATAAAGCACCTCCTTGCCATGTGGTAGCTGTAGGACAAGATCTCCTCTGGCACATCAATTCAAGGACTTTGAAAGTTGGCATCTTCTAGAGGGAATTGAGGAACCCTGCTGCTCAACCAAACTGGTGTCAGCCATAAATTACTCTATAGAGGAGTCCATGTGCCTCTTCTTGCATATCTTTTTCCTGGGAATATCCAGGGTAGCTGATGTGAATATTGAGAGAGCTCAGATTGAACCCTCACAACTTCTTTCAGGTATTTAATTCTGCTCTGCCCCAGAAATATCAGATGACCTCTTTTCTTTTGCCAGCTTCCTGTCTCCCCTGACCTTCTTCACCAAATCATCTTCTACTTTCCTGCACATGTGACCAACAAGAATAAAGAAGGAGAGGACATTCTAGACTTCTGTCTGGCAAAAGGCTTTATGGTAGCCAATACATGGTTCAGAAAGAGAAACAAGTCACAAGATCACATACAAAAGCGGGCAACATGCAACTCAGGTAGACTTTCTCCTAGTAAGTAAAGGGCACTGGAGTTGAATCAGTGATTGCAAAGTAATTCCCAGTGAAACAGTTTGCCCAAAGCATAAACCATGGGATGACACAATCAGCTGCAAGCAGTGGTCAGAGAAGGATCTAAGGTCAACAGATAACAGACTGTAAACTTGGAAACTGACTGGAGAGAAAGCACAACAGTTCAAAGAATTACTCCAGACTTGAGCGCCTCAGGAAGAAGAGGAAATAGATGGAGTTGAAGAAGAATGGCAGCACCTCAAAACAGCATGTGTAAGGACTACACAACAAATACACGGTCAAGTCAGGTATGGAAATAAGGTACATAAGGAAAGCTGGTGGTAGAATACAGAAGTCCAGTAAGTCATCAAAAGAAAGAAAGAAAGGAGTGCAGGAAAAAGAGGGAGATAGAAAAGATAGACCAGGCTAGGAAGGAATACTCGTTAGCTAACAAAGATGGTATTGACAGGGGTTGCGATAGCAAAGAACAAGACATCATAAGCACTCTATCAACTTATTTATTTATTTATTACAGTCTGATGACCGGGATAGTCCACTGGGCCCTGGAAGCGCCCGTTTTCAGTGGAGGCCCAGGGAGAAAAGCTCCACAGGATATAGACAATTTTACAAAAGTAAATAAAGTAGTGGAATACTGAAAAATACAGAGATAATATACAATTTGTTAAAAAAATACATAACATTTCTAATCCTAGGTAATGATTTACAAAAGTAAGATTCATGTAGTCTAAACATATTAAAAGTACAGGAATTTCAGATGGAAAAAAAACATGCAAGTAAAACATTTATGGACAGATAAAAAACGTTTATTTTGGAAGTTAGAAATATGAGGAGAGGACAGAGAGAAGAAGGTGAGGTGGGGGAGGTAAAAGGTGGTACATAGCGGAGAAAGAGAGTGGGTTGAGGGGAAGTTTATGAGTTTACTTCTGGAAAGTGACTCAGTGGATGGCACAAAGAAACTAACAGGTTGCAAGGCAAAGACAGAAAAATAAAGAAGATAGTCAGACACCCTTCATAAGGGGTGCCAACAACAGTATGCTCTCCAATCCATAAAACATCAAGGTAGATGGAAGGAGTACTTCTAGCAGCTTCTGAATGACGAAAACCCCACAGAAGCTGTAATGCCCCAGGCACATCCCACAGTGAGAGAAGAGTAGGACCACCCCAGAAGAAGTAAGAACAGCACTAAGGAAAATTAAATCAGGGAAAGCAGCGGGTTCAGATGAGGCCACAGCAGATATGATCACGACATTGGATGATGCAGGTAGAAAAATGGCTCCTGATGGTACTCATAGCAGTATGGAGAGAGAGCCATACCTCAAGTGAGTGCAGAATAAGTATACTAGTTCCCATGTTCAAGAACAAAGGGGACATTTACAACTGTGAGCAGTACAGAAGTATCAAACACCTATCACACTGCATGAACATTCTGGAGAAGGTGACTAATAAACGAATACACAGAGTAATAGAAAGTAAGATGGAAAATTAGCAGTTCACATTCAGATCAGGATGCAGCACAACTGACCTAATGTTTGTAGTGAAACAGATACTTGAGAAGAAGCAAGAAATGAGGAAAGAGTCCAACTGGACATTCCTAGACCAGGAGAAAGCATATGACAAGGTCCAAAGAAAGATGATTTGGGCAGTCCTGAGGTGGTTTGAAGTCCCAGAAACACTGTTAGAATTAGTGGAAGCTATGCACAAGGACTCAGTGACTCAACTATGGACTATACTCTGTCTTACAGAGCAGTTCCCAGTAGGAGTGGATGTACTTCAGAGTTCAGCTCTGAGCCAACCGTTTATACTGGTGATAAACTACATTAGCGGACAGGTCAACAAAGCTGCTGTATGCAGGCAGTGTGCTAAACTACATTAGCGGACAGGTCAACAAAGCTGCTGTATGCAGGCAGTGTGGCATTACAAGCATACTTTGAGCAAGAACTTCAGCAAAGGGTAGGGGAGTGGAATGCAAAACTGAAGACATGGGATGAAACTTGAGTACAGATAAGATAGTAGCAATGGCAGCAAATTGGGGAAATCAGAAGAAGTTGACAATTGAAATCGAAGGGAAAATAGTGGAACAAGTTAACAGCTTCAAGTATCTGGGACGGATGGTTGAGGAGAAGGGAAGTCTGAATGAAGAGGTCAAAGTGAGAATCAGAAAAGCTACAGCAAACTGGCATAGAGTATCAGGTGTAGTACATGACAGAAGCAGAAGAATACCAAAGAAATTGAAAAGTAAGGTGTACAAAATAGTGGTTTGACCAGTACTACTGTATGATACAGAAACCTGGGCAGTAAAGACAGAGTATTTGAGAAAGCTAAAGGTGATGGAGATGAAGTGCCTGAGATGGGTGGTAAGATGCATACGGTGTGACAGATGGAGAAATGAGAATGTAACAGCAGAATCCAAAACGGCTCCAATTACATAAAAGGTCAAAGAGAACAGACTGCTGTGGTTCAGACACGTGCACAAAAGCAGAAGACAATCTGGTGAAGAAAATTTGGGATAGACAGTAAGAAGGCAAGAGGTAACAAGGGCATCCAGCAAAGAGGTGGATGGAAGGGGGGAGAGAAGACCTGTGACAGTCAGGCATGAGTGTCGAAGAAGGTAGGAGACTGTTATTGAAGAGGGAGGGATAGCGACAAGTGACATGACGCCCTCACCAAATGTAGAAAATGGGGAAAAGGGGGATGATGATGACAAAACCAACTTAATCTGCTCTCCTTGACCATTTCTGTAAATGTGACTTTGCTGGATTCTGCTCTGATGTCCCCATTTCTTTGTCTGTCCCACAAAGTATATTCTACTACCTGTTCTCATGCACCTCACCTCCATCACCTCAAGATTCCTCAACTGCTCTGCCTTTACTGCCCAGGTTTCGCTGCCATATATGTAACTTACCATAACAGCAGATGTTGAGGTAGATCACTATTACAGTATTCATGTCACCCATATGTCTAGCCAGTCTACAAAGCTCAGGCTCCTTCCTTACATGCCTTACATCCATCCTTAGCATAAGCAGACATGCCAATGTAACAGGGATGTATGGACAAGCCAAACCACAGTGTTGTCTTGCCTCTGGCATAGGAGGCTAAAGTTTATAGGTTTAAATCAAAGTTTAAAAGGGAAAGAATACCAAATCTTGGTCAAGGAAGAGTGGAGGGGGTATTTGTACTACAATAGTGATCTAGTCAAATATCTACTGTTATTTTAGGTTATCTACACAAATGCACTATGTTCTTCATAAGGTCTCTCTTGCTGTATTCATTACAAACTGGGGCAGTGGGGTGGGGGGATTGCCAAAGCTCAAGAAGAAAGGATGGGTGGAGATGAACAAGAATCCAGTATGCCCTGTAGAACAGATCAAGTCAAACCAGTCTTGGCTCTAGAAGCAGGCATTTAGTTTGTAGTGCTTGGCTAATGTGGGCACAGAGGACTAAGTGGCTGCTTTCAAAATGGTTGTGGAATTCACAACTTTCCAAAAAACCCTAGAAGTGGCAAATGCCCTAGCAGAATCATTCCTAGGAGGATTTTAGCTATGGTTGGAACAGGAGAATTGAATGGAAAGAGAAAGCCAACTTGAAATTATTTAAAAACTGTCTATCCTTTTTCTTATCGTAAGATAAAGTTGATTAGTTTACTTAAACTCTCTAATTTTATTCAGATGATATCTCAACTATACATGCACATCCAGGCAATAGAATTCTCTAACTGCCTTATTTTGTGGATTGTGGTAAAAGGCAGGGAAGCTGGATAGCCTGATTAACAGTAAATTCAGAAACAACTTCAGTCATAAAAGAAGTGTTGGTTCTAAGAGTCACTCTGTCCTTGTGAATAACCAAGAAAGGTTGAGCAGACCTAAGGGTCTGTAATTCGGATAAACATCTAGCAAAAGTTAAGGCTACCAAGTATAGACTTCCAAGTTAGAAACTCCAAGACCTGGATGCAGGTTCAATGGGAGGTTGAGTTAACTTTTCCAAAACAATATTTAAATCCCAAGTTGAAACCGCCTTCTTTCTTGCAGGTCAAATAAAAAACAATCCCTTTTTAAAAAAATGTTTTAACTTGAAAAACAAAACATAAGGAGAGATCTACTGGCAAAATGGGGAAATTTGCAGAACAGTGCACCTTTACTGAAGTGTATGCTAGGCCAGAATTTATCAGTTTATACAGGTAGTGTAGAACCAGGGCTGTCCCCACTTGATATGGATCCTATCCTCTGAAATGGCAGCTGAGAGAAAATGTTTTCCATTTGGATAAATACGATTTCTTAGGAGCAGGTTTTCTTGCTCCTGCAATACCAGTTACAAATCCTCAGAAAAAAAACAAGATGACTATAAGGAATCAAAACCCTACCATCCAAAGAGTTAGATTCACAGAGGATAGGATCCTGGATGAATCAGAGATCCTTTGTCCTGTGTAAGTCCACTCTGTGTGTCCTGTGTAAGTCCACTCTGTGAGGACATGTCTGATGACTGCCTTTGGTCAGTTGCATAAGAAGAGAGAACCACTATTGTCTGGGTCAAAAAAGGTCATCAACAGCATCTTTGTCATGTCCTTCCTAAACTTTTGAAGAACTTCGAAAATAAGAGGAAAGAGAAAGGCATAAAGAAACATCCCTGTCCAGGGGATTGAAAAGGCAATGGTTTTCCATACTTCTTTGCAAGGTGTCCTGGAGCATAAGTCTTTCTCTTGTGAGTGGAAAGAAGCAAATCTATATGAAGGATTACCCAGTGGAGGACTATATGCAGGAAGACCTGTTGGTGAAGCATCCACTTGTGAGGGTCTATCTACTATGGATCTGCTCTGGGAGTCTGCCACTGTGTTCTCCTCAGCAGGAATGCAAGTTACCTGAAAGAATAAGCTGTGATCAACTGCTATGTCCCAGGCAACCATCGACAATCTCCAAAAGATGCAAGATAGTCTTCCACCTGTTTATGTGCCACATAATAATGGTGTCATCTGTCATCAATGAAAGATTGTCTGGTGACCACAGCTGACTCAGTGCTTTTAGGACATTAGTGAGAGCCACTGTTTCTTTCAAATTAAATGTCTGAGCCTGTGCTTGACCCCTGAGAAACAGCACCCCCAAGAAAATTTTGAAGTATGTATAGTCACTGTCAAAGGGGCTGGGAGGAAAGAAAAGAAACCCTACATTAGAAAGGACTTGGGTAAACCGAATCGGTACTTTATTCAAAAAGTTGGGAAATGGAATTGAGAAAGATAGAGGGAGAGAGAGTGTTAAACACAAACTTGACTCTAAGAAAGTACAGTTGTGTACACCTACCATAAATGTAGATGTTCGAGTGTCTTCACTGTTGCAGTCATAACTGTAGGGTGCTCCTGCCGGCAGGCAGCCCGAGGTCGGCCAGAATCCCAAAGTCTGGGTCTGGCGTCGGCTGTATAAGCTAGTATCCTGACGTCAGTACGCCTTGGTACATAGCCCTCAGCCGACGCCATCTTCTCCAGCCTTTCATGCCCTAGATGTCAGAAGTCCCCAACAAATCAAAAATGAATCCAACAAGGAAACACAAATACACCACAAATATGAGAGAAAGAGGGATAGGAGGGAGGAAACCCGACTGCAACAGTGAAGACACTCGAACATCTACATTTATGGTAGGTGTACACAACTGTACTATGTTCTTCGTGTTTCACTGTTGCAGTCATAACTGTAGGGTGGAATCCCAAAGCAGTGTAGAGGGGAGGAGGCTTTAGATAGAAGAAGGGGAGGCAAGAATACCCTGCAAGACAGCAGAGGCAAAGCCTGCCCTAGACTTAGAAAACAAGGGGAGATTGTAGTGCTTGGAAAAAGTATGCACAGAACTCCAAGTGGCAGCTTCCAAGATATCCTTGGTAGGGACTCCTCTGAGGAAAGCTGTAGAAGTAGCAGCTGCTCTAGTAGAATGACTTCTAATGGTCCCTGGAAACTGTTTCCCATGATGAGCATAACAAAATCTGATTCCATAAGCAATCCATTTGGAAATAGTTTGTTTAGAAATAGGTTTTCCAAGAGAACTGGAGGCAAAGGAAACAAACAATTGGTTAGACTTTCTGAAATCTTTAGTCTTGTCCAAATAAAATCATAACTGTCTGTGCACATCCAATGAATGCAAAATCCTTTCCCCTTTATTTTGAGGATTTGGAAAGAAAGTAGGAAGGTGAATTGTCTGATTCAAAGCCACTTTCGAAATCACCTTAGGCATGAAAGTAGGATTGGTCCTCAAGGATACTCTGTCCTGATGGAAAATAAGGTATGGTTCCACAGCCATGAGAGCTTGCAACTCTGAGACCCTTCTGGCAGAGGTCAATGCTAACAAAAGAACAGTCTTCCAGGATAGAAACGTAATATCTGAAGATGCAGCAGGCTCAAAAGGAGGCAAAGTAAGTTTTTCTAAAACATAATTAAGATCCCAGGCAGGGACAGGAGGGGTCCTCTCAAGAACTGCTTCACCAAAGGATGTGAAAAAACAGGAGGATCAGAACTGAAATGCGCAGAGATAGCAAAAGCATGAATCTTAATGGAAGAAAAGGAAAGTCCTTTAGATAAAAGTTCCGAAAGGTAAAGCAAAATAGAGGAGAGATCAGGAACCTGAGGATCAGAGCCTCGGTCCTGCATCCAAATAGAAAACCTCTTCCATTTAGAGGCATAGGATTTCCTAGTGCTAGGCCGTCTAGCTTCCAAAAGAACATCCAAAACTTGTTTGGGAAGACTAGAGGAAATCAAATTCCTTTGAAGAGCCAAGCTGCCAAGCAAAGGGTCTTGAGATTGGAATGTAGTAACTGACCCTGATGCTGGGACAGAAGCGAAGGGTTCAGTGGAAGAATCCAAGGAGGACCCGAGAACAGGAGCTTTAAGGTTGGATACCAAAACTGTCGAGGCCAATTTGGAGCAATCAAGATGAGGAACTTGGGCTTGTCCTGCTTTATCTTCAGTAGTACCCGAGGCAGTAGAGGAAGAGGAGGGAAGGCATATGCTGAAAGGCTTCTCCAGCTGAAGGACAGGGCATCCACTCTCCATGCTGTTTTGTGGAAGGACCTGGTGCAAAAGCGAGGCAGCTGATGATTGAGATGGGATGCAAACAGATCTATCTGGGGACATCCCCAAACTGCAGTAATCCTGTTGAACAAGTTGGTGTCTAGCATCCATTCGTGAGGATCTGAAATGTTTCTGCTCAGGCTGTCTGCTAAGAGATTCTGTTTCCCTGGAATGAATTGAGCCTGGAGATGCAGATTCAAATTTAGAGCTGTGTCCCATAAACCCATAGCTAGTCTGCAAAGGGGGTATGAATGAGAACCCCCCTGCTTGTTGATGTTGTCTGTGCGAATTAGCAGAGACCCTGGTTGTAAAAGGTTTTTGAAGGCTAAAGGGGCATTTTGAACTGCCAACATTTCCTTCAGATTGATGTGCCAGTGAAGATGGTCCTTTGTCCAGGTTCCCTGCTGGCAATTGTCTAGAAAGTGTGCTCCCCAAGCATAATCCGAGGCGTCCGTGGTTAGGATTTGAGTAGGTTGAGGGAGACGAAAAGGTTTTCCTTCGTTTAAAGTGCATGCCCTGGACCACCAGAGGAACTCCTTCTGGAGGCAGGGGATCAGAGGAATCAGAATATCCAGATCGTGGTAATGCTGTGACCATACACTTTTCAGATACCATTGAAGCTTTCTCATGTGAAGCCTTGCGTTTGGAATCAACAGAATGCAGGAAGCCATGTAGCCCAGAGCCTGCAGGAATTTCCTTGCAGTGAGCTGAGATAGAGTTGCCAAGGTGTTGAAAGTAGAAGCCAGCTGAGTTTGTTTTTCTGGAGTGAGGTAGGCCCTTTGTAAGGTTGTATTTAAGAGGGCTCCCAAGAATACCATCTGTTGAGAAGGGATCAAATGTGACTTTTTTATGTTCACTGAGAATCCCAGTAGTAGGAGAAGACGTTGAACAAAGTCCAGATGTTGAAGCAGAAGATCTTTGCTGTCTGCCTGAATAAGGCAGTCGTCCAAATAGGGGTAAATCTGGATCCCCTGAAGTCTGCAGTAAGCCACTACTGGTGCCAGGCACTTGGTGAAGACTCTGGGCAGTAGATAAACCAAAGGGCAGAACAGAGAATTGAAAGTGCCTCGAACCTGCCTTGAACCTGAGGAATTTCTGCGTTCTTGTCTGATAGGGATATGCAAATAGGCTTCCTTTAAGTCCAATGTCACCATCCAGGCGTCCTGAGAGAGCATTGGAATTAGCTGTTGCAGAGTAAGCATCTTGAACTTTGGAATTTCCAAAAGGTGTTTAACACAGAAAGGTCCAGAATAGGTCTCCATGAGTTTTGTTTTCTGGGAACCAGAAACAGCCTTGAATAAAACCCTTTTCCCATTTCCGAGAGTGGAACAGGCTCTATGGCTCTCATGGCCAGAAGAGCATCCACTTGAGTTAAGGCCTCTGACCATTGAAGTTTTGGCAGATCTGGCCAACCGTGAGTCCTTGGCAAAGTGTGAAAGTGGAACTTGTAACCCTTTAAAATCACGTCCAATACCCATCTGTCCTGGGTAATATGAGTCCAATTTCTGTAAAAAAGAGACAGTTTTCCTCCGAGAGGGGCGTCCAGGTAAAGGGGTCCTGAAGCCCAACCGAGAGAGTCATTGAGTTTGCTTTCTTTGAGATTGGGATCTGTCTTCTCCCCTTCTAGGTGAAGAAGCAGTCCATTGTCTAGATCTGTAAGAGGTCTGGCCTTGACCACGACCTCTGGAGCGTCTATATCTTCCCCTTTGAGGCCTGTCAGGCGTGGGAAAGGACCAATTTTAGAGGGCCAATTCCTGGAAAATCTAGGAGGCTGAACTTGCAAGAAATCTTTTACAGTCTGCATGGACTTTGCCTTTTCTTCCATCTTTTAATAACTTCCTCAGCCTTAGAACCAAAAGAACATCTTGTTGAACAGGGGCATCTAATAACTTAGCCTTAACCTGTTCAGGTAAACTTTGTTCACGAAGCCAGGCATGTCTCCTAATCACAGTACCAGAGGCAGCAGCCCTGCAGGAAGCATCCAAAGCATCAAAACCACAATGTAAGCTATGCTTGTTAACCTGTTCAGTAGCATGCAAAACATCCTGAAGTTCCTTATCCTCTGCACAAGCAGGAAGGTAAGCAAGCTTTGCTTTAAAACAGACAAAAGAAATTGCTGATATTTAAACATATGAAACTGGCAATTTAAAGCCCTTACAGACAGGGTAGCAGAAGTATATACCTTTTTCCCCACCTGTCTAAAGCACGAGAATCCTTCTCAGAGGGAATAGGATTTTTAGAAGTAGCAACCTTAGCAGCCTTAGAGCCCTGAGAAATAGTTTCAGGATCTGCAGAAGGGTTTTAAATAAAAATAAATGAGAGTCAGGAACCCTATAAAATCTATCAGGCTTAGAAGGAGCAGGAGGCATGGAATCAGGATTCAAATTAGCCTCAGAAAAAGCATCATCTACAATGTCCAAGACAGGAGGGATAGCTAAAGGCCTATGCTGAGGAAGAAGAAGAAATTCTCTAAGCCTCTTTTTGGAAGCAGAATATTCCTGTCCTTCCCAATGAAAATGTTCCCTCATCTCATGCAAGGTTTCCCCAAAAGAAAAATCCTCAGGTGAGAGGCCGAGGGCAAAGAATCCTCAGCATCCGAATCCTCATAAGGGGGAAAGGAATAGTCCTGATCAGAGGAAGAAACAGAAGATACAGAAGCCTGGTCAGAGGAATCCAGAGTAACATCCTGTCGAGGCCTTTTCTCAGGAGGGGTGAGAACCCCTAATCATTGTAAGCAAATCTTCAGCCATCCTCAATAATTGTTTTTGTCTTGGGAGTGGATTCAGAAGCAGCTTGAGCTGGAACTTTAGACTTAGTAGGAGTCTTTGTCTTTGCCTTTGCCTTTGAAATAGTGATGTGAGTAGGCCTGAAAACCCCTCAGAAGCCGGTACCTGCACAGCGGTTCCGGACCCATCTGAAGGAGCGGCGTCCGAAGGTCCTGCAGCAGTTAAAAAGTGGGCCTTGATGGCTCCCCATGGGAGTCCGTATCGCCATCGGTTCAGAAATGGCGGACGACAGGGGCTGCAAAAGCGCCTCACTGACGACAGCCGAACCGACGCTGGCTCCAGCTGCAACGAGTCCTGTTTGGACCTCGGAGGCCTGTCTTTGTCTTTGCGCTTCTTTTGAATTCCGGTAGTGTCCGGCGTCATTCTATAATTGTCGCGTCTGCCAAAAGTATTTAAAGCCCAATCGCACCTGCGCTTGATAGTACGAGAGTTGAACCTGGCACAGAACCGACAACAAGAAACGTCGTGGTCAGGGCCTAAGCAAGGTAGACAGTAAGAGTGGAAATCTTTATGAGGTATTTGTTTCCCACACGCTATACAATTATTAACTTTTCTGACATCGGAGGAACAAGAAAAAGATTCCCCAACGGGGTACTTAGCTTTGAGAAGAGAAGTAACAACTTTGGACCGACAACAACCAAATACGCTGTTCGAAAATCGCCAACCAACGTTTTGCGAGCTGCTTTCCACCGCACGGCAAGAAAGACTGGAGAAGATGGCGTCGGCTGAGGGCTATGTACCAAGGCGTACTGACGTCAGGATACTAGCTTATACAGCCGACGCCGGACCCAGACTTTGGGATTCTGGCCGACCTCGGGCTGCCTGCCGGCAGGAGGACCCTACAGTTATGACTGCAACAGTGAAACACGAAGAACATCCACTGTATCGTTCATATGTGAAGAGCGGCATGAGGAATCATCATAATAGAAAAAGCAATGAAACCTGCAGCTCTTATAAATTATCTTACAGTCGACACTTCCTGTTGAGAAAGGCTTAAAAAGTACTGATAATAAGTTTGCAACTTTTCTGGAGGAAGGAAGGAGTCATCAGGTAGGAGTCTAAAAGACACTCATAAAAAACAGTCTGCGAGACATTATCAAGAATGACTTTCAAGTTGACAGTGAATCCTAGGTTGCAAAAAAGATCAACTCTGAGCCCCAAAGCTGTTAAAGCTTCTTGACTGGTTGAGGCTGAGATCAGGCAATCATCCATATAAGGAAAAATATAAATGCCTTGAAGACTGCTATGAGTTATCATTAGACCAAGGTATTTGGTAAAGACTAGTAAAGTGGTAGAAATCGACAGGAAAAGAAATAAATTGATAATGCAATCCTAAAACACAATTTTAAGAAGGATCCATGATTCTGGACAATAGGGATATACAGATATTCATATTTTAGGTCTCGAGTGACAAAGATTTGACAGGAAGGAAGTCGGAAAAACATATGAAGTAACAACATTTTGAATTTTGAAATCTGCATAACAGTATTTATTCTAAATAGATCTATAATGCATCTCCGTGTGCACTCTTTCCTGGGAACCAGAAAAAATCTTTTTCCCTAGTGATCTGAGGGCAATGGGTCTATGACTACCTGAAGCAGTAAATCTGAAATGATTAAGGGAATAAGCTGCAACTTCTTTTTTTTATGTATGTTGTATTCCTGAGGGACTGGGGAGGGATACCCACTGGAGTTTCTAACCATGTTTGATAATGTATAGTACCCAAGAGTCTGAGGTTATAGTTTGCCATGACAGAAGGCAAAGAGAAAGAGGTTCCTTGAAAGTTTCTGAGAAACGGTGGGGTGATGTGAGAGAAGACAGATGGGAAGAATAATCAGAAGTTTTTTTTCCTTTGAGTGTTAGATCCCTGACATCCCTTAGGTTTTGTTTTGGAGTTTCCTTGCCAGTTTCATTTAAACTGTTCTTTTCCAAATTTCAGCTGACTAGATTTGGAAGCTTTAAAAAATAGAGTCCTGGATTGGATGGACACTTTCTTTGAATATTAGGAACAGGGGATAAGAAAAGATGTTTAACTCCCTGCCTGATATTTCTTCTAACTTTTTGAAAAGTCCACCTACCAAATAGGAAGTACTTGACTACAGTGTCATTTGATAACTGATGTTTTACATCTTTAGGGAAAGACTGTAATCTTAATCATGCATGCCTTCTCATAATAGTACCAGTTGTGCCTCAGGCAGCATTCACAGCATCTGAGCCTCAGTGCATTTAGGAACCAGACAGGCAGGATTAAGTATGTCCACAAGATCTGAGTTCACGTCAGAATTAGGAAGATTTGCCAATGTCTATCCCACATTAGTCAAAACAAATAGAAAAAAAAACTTGGTCATATGAGTTTGGCAATTAGTAGTACTAAAAGCTAAGGTGGCAAAAGTATACACATTTGTGACAAACCTACCAAGACCTCTGCTGTCCTTATCATTGTGCATTTGATTAGAAGAGAAGTGCTAGTAGCTTTGCCAGGACCCAAATAAATGACAGCAAGGTCATCAGTGGGATGTTTACAATAGTACTTATAAATATCAGGAACTATGCAAAACCTGTCTGACTTCTTAGACTGGAGGTTGGGAATGCAGGGACAATGAAGCAGCTGAAACGGCATCTTCCATAGCTCCCAGAACTGGAGAGATAGCAACAAGCTTAACAGTATCCATATTCAAAAGCTTATGGTATATCTTTTTGGGAAGTCACAAACCTCTAACTTCCCACTTAAAAAGTCTTTCATTTTAACAATACTGGACCAAAGGACATTTCCTCATTAGGGGAATCAGAGACATAAGATAACCATTCTTTAAATTTTTATAAACTTTTACTGAGCAAATGATCACTTAAAACATTGGAAAATATACATTTATATAAAAGAAAACAAGCCATAATAAAATGTTCACAGTCATAAACATATATGATATATAAACATTATATACACTGCTCAATTCCTGCCTTCCCTTAAAACTCACTCCTCCTCAAAAACATTATTCTGCATGTTTTGTTACCACAATTTCCATTTTTTTCTATGTAATTTGCTCCTACCCTTTTTTAAAGATCCCATTTCCAGTTCTTTTACCTGTGTTAAAATACTCAATACTTTAAATTCAGTTGATTTAGACTTTCATTTCCATTTTGTAGTAACTGCGTTTTTGGCAACTGTCAGAATTAACTTAACAAGGCCTTGCTATGTCAAGGCAATTCAGATCATGTAGCTCAGCTAAAAAAAAAAAAAAAAAAAAAAAACTTCCTTAGTTACACCCACTTGCTCACACAATATTTCTGACAGTGTACTCTCTAGAGAAATTTTAAACTCTGCTAGCTCATTACACTTCCAAAGCATAGTTAGCTCTTTCTTCCCCTTCACACCTCCAACATTTGGCATCCACCTAAGGAAAAATTCTTTAAAGTCTGCTGGGGGCTGGATAAGAGAATGCCTTGCAGCTTGAGCATAGAGCACCCCTCAGTAGTCTGCATGAGATGGAGTACAGGGACACGGCTTTGAAGCACTCCACATAGGATATATTATTTACACCCTATATTTTTTTTAGTGAGGAACATCTGCTTTTGCAAACACCTGATCAGGTACATGCCAAGCAGTGCACTGTAGTCAGTTATTATTCTATTAACAGCTGAGCATAGTGGGACTATGAACTCTTAGACCTTGATGTCATGCCTTTACTTAAAGGTTGCATCAGATAGAAGGCTTTTCGCACTACCATGGACACATGGTGATCAAAGTGCAGGTTACTGTCAACCTGAGTTCCTAAGTTTCTTACCACTATGTCTTCTCTACAGGGAGAGTTATCAAAGTAATTTACATGGGTGGTTGTCTTCCCAAAGTGTATAATTATGCATTTTTTGCATTGGGTTTTAGGACGTAGTTCTTGTACCAGTTATTTGTCTGTGTCAGACTCTCCTGGAGGATATCTACATCTTTGGAGGATTCAATATCTGCACCCAGCTTACAGTCATCAGCAAATTTAGTCAATCAAAGGCCCTCTACATTTGCCATGACTTCAGAGAAAAAGAAGTTATGTACTCACCATAACGTTCCATGTTGGTAGTCCATCTCACCTTTCATTTTTACATATGGGTTCGGAGCCGAACCTCTGCTCCGACTTGGCCGATTTACAAGCTGGAAGACTTCTGGTTGGCTCGTGGCTAAGCAGGTATCCCATGGTGCACCAGTGCAATCCCCAGATCTTGTTTGCTGCTCGCTAGAAACAGAAAAAAAACCCTAACAAACAAACCAATACTAAAGGGCCACCAACCAAGACAATCAAATTATTACCTCCAGATCTTCCAGGATGGGGGCAGGAGGGCGGGTTGGTAAAAATGAAGGGTGAGATGGACTACCAACATGGAACGTTATGGTGAGTACATAACTTCTTTATGTTAGGTAGTCCAATCTCACCTTCATTTTTACATATGAGACAGCATCCCTAGCACCTTATTCTTGGGTGGCTCACTGGAAAATACTCCTGAGCACTATGGTGCCAAAGGATGCTCTACCCCCTGGATGCCAAATCCAATTTATAATGTGTAATAAAGGTGTGAGGGGTAGCCCACGTAGCTGCTGCACAAATATGATCAAGTGGTACCCTGGCTTGAAAGGCTGCAGAGGTAGACAGAGACCTGGTAGAATGAGCCTTGATCTTGTTGTGTAAACGTCTGCCCTCCGAATTGTAGATGAATGCTATACAACTTGAAATCCAATTGGACAATGTCACCTTAGAAACTGATAAGCCCAATCTGGAGTCGCAAAAAGAAATGAATAACTGATCTGACTTCCGTTGCAAATAAAAACGTAGCTGTCTATTAACGTCCAGCTGGTGGAAACGATATTCAGCTGCATTACAGTGATTGGGACAGGAAGCTCAATGGACTGATTTAAGGTGGCATTAGAACAACCTCTGGGAACAAATGAAGGATTGGTAAGTAAAGATACGCTGTCTTTATGAAAGATTAAATAAGGTGGCTTAATAGACAGGGCTTGTAGCTCAAATACACATCTAGCTGACGTAATGGCTACTAAAAACAGTCTTCCAAGACAAATATTTTAAAGAAGATGAGTGAGAAGGTTCAAAAGGAGGGGATGTCAACTTAGACAACACACAAGTCCCAAGAAGCCACAGGTTCTTGTAATGGTGGCCTCAATAAAATGGCCCCTCTCAAGAAAGTCTTGCATAGCTTACGAGACATAAGGTTGGTATTTGTGGACCCTAAATAAAAATGAGAGATTGCCGCCAACTGTACTTTGATGGTGGCCGCTGCAGATCCCTGCTGAAAAAGCTCCGAAAGGAATTCCAGAATCACGGGAATAGGAGCAGTGTAAGGATCCACATTCGTTTTCTGTGCCCAAATAGAAAACATTTTCCATTTACTGTCATACAGCCTTCTGGTTGAGGGTTTATGCGAGGATAAGAGAATATGTGACACTGAGGAAGAAACATCATGAAGCCTGACTAGAGACAGAACTGGAGCAGCCATGCTGTCAATTTGAGGGTGTGGAGAGCGGGATGTAGTGAACCCGACATGTGGGACAACAGATCTGGAACTGGGTCCAGAATCCAAGGATCGTCCAAAAGAAGAGGCTCGAGGAATGGGAACCAGACCTGACGAGGCCAGTAAGGAGCAATGAGTATCAACTTGCTTCCCAGCCGATTGGCTTTCTGAATCACTTTGGAGTTAAGAGGGAATGGAGGAAAGGCATACAGAAGTCCTGTGGGCCAATCGTGGACCAGAGTTTCTCTGGGTATTTCCCCCGGAGGGGGAATCAGGGAAAAATAGCTGCTGCACTTGGCATTAACTGGGCTGGCAAAAAGGTCGCAGCAAGGCTGTCCCCATCTCTGGAAAATCTGTTCCACTATTTCCCGTTTCAGAGACCACTCGTGAGGCAGTAAGATTGCCCAGCTTATCTTGTCGGCTATCAGGTTGGCTGTCCCCGGAATGTGCATTGCCACCAGAAAGCACTGGGAAGAAATCACCCATTCCCAAACTCGCATGGCCTCTTGACAGAGTGGGTAAGATCTGGTACCGCCCTGTTTGTTGATATACCATACAACCGACATGTCCGATTGTATCGCAATCGTCCCTGGAGGAAGAAGGTCCTGTAGTGCTTGCAATGTCAGAAGCACCGCCCTCATCTCCAGAACATTGATATGCAGATGAGCCTTGTGTTCTTGCCATGCGGTGTGGACAGTCCTGCCAAGATAATGACCCCCACCCGACCTGGGAGGCATCCATGGTCACAGTGGCAACGGGTTGAGCAGGAACGAAGGGAGCTCCCGTGAACAAGTGGTTGGGGGCTATCCACCAAAGAAGGTCCTTTTTGCATGATTGCGTCAGCAGGATAGGGTGACTCAGCGGTAGATACTGGAATGACCACTGGGAAGACAGGAGCCATTGGAGGATTCTCATGTGCAACCTGGCTAAAGGTATTAACAGAATGGTTGAGGCCATCGTACCGAGAATTTGAAGAACCCATTTTGCTTTGACTTTCTGAATGGAAGAAGATGCTGAACTTGTGAGATGGGGTTTTGTGCTCTTTTGGTGGGGAGACGAACTGTTATATCCATGGTGTCTACTTCTGAACCTATAAAAATCACAGACTGCGAGGGCAGTAATGCAGATTTTTCCCAGTTTATGGAGATCCCTAGTTGAGCACAAAGTTGAATGGTGGCGTCCCTGTTTTGGATGAGTAGATGCCTGGTGGGGGCGGTCAGGAGCCAGTCGTCCAAATATGGAAACACCTGGAATTCCTGACATCTCAAGTGAGCTGTCACTACTGCCATGCATTTGGTGAACACCCTGGGGGCTGTGGTGAGACCAAAGGGCAGAGCACGAAACTGATAATGACTGGCTCCCAGCTGGAAGTGCAGATATCTCCTTGACACCTTGTCCATTTTTATATGGTAGTAAGCGTCTTGGAGATCCAAAAAGCACATCCAATAGTCTTTCCCTAACAACGGGAGTATCAACTGCAGTGTGACCATCCGAAACTTGTCCTTCTTCATGGATTCGTTTAATCTGCTGAGGTCCAAAATTGGCCTCTAGTCTCCGGTTCGTTTTGGGACTAAAAAGAACCTGGAGTAAGTTCCGGATCCTGTCTGGTCTGCTTGGACGGGCTGGATGACTTTTTTTAAGAGCATCTTGTTGATCTCCACAGTTTCCTGATCCCTGTGATTGGGTGGAACATCTGGGATCTTTTTGGGAACAAACGGTGGAAGGGAAAAGGGTATGATATAGCCTCTGGTAACAACTCTTTGTACCCACTTGTCTTGGGTGATATTTAGCCAGGCTTCTGAATACAAGGAGATGCGACCTCTGACTGGCCCCAGAGAAATGCAGTCGGACCCCACATCAGAAGCGCTGATAAGGCCGCACTCAAAAGGAATCACGGCCTTGCTGGTATTGCAGACTGCCCCTGCCTCTAGGGTGACGTCTACCATTTCCTCCTCCACTGCCTCTGAAGGAGGATTCACTCTGTGTCTGGAAAGACCCTCTGGGACTTTTTGAACCACATTTTACCTCCCCTTTGACCTTTGGGATATGGTCGAGAGGGAACAGTAAAACGGACACCCACGGCAGAGGGAATCTTTCCTTCCTGCTCACACTCTGAGTGAGTGTTTCTTTCACCTTGGGACCAAACAAAGAGGAACCATCAAATGGGGCGTTGGTGAAGGTGGACTTGAACTTCTCCGCACAATTACACAGGCACATCCAGGAATGGCACCTAAGGGCAACTCCTGAACCCGCTGCTCTGCTCGCTCCATCAGCTGCATGAGAGATAAACCGCATGGAGGAGTTAACTACAGAATTAAGGGTGGACAACTGAGCAGAAATCCTATCAGGGACTCCATCAGGACAAGCACCCTGTATGGAATCTCCTAACTCCTTGAGGAGATCCCTCTGCAACTGCGTGAAGTGAGCAAGACAGTTCAGAGATCGAAGTGTAAACGCCGCTGAACTAAACACACGCTTCCCAAATCTGTCCATCTGTCGAAACTCCTTGTTTGGCTTATGAACAGAGGAAGAAGCCTCCGCCAACTCCTCCTTCGTGGCCGCCGCCGCCACCACCATGGCATCTACGGGAACGCAATTAGACAAGAACTCTTTTACAGGAGGGGCAGACAGAAACTTATTTGGTCTCCTGGGGACTGGCTGCACGGCATCGGGAGTATCCCACACCTTCCGACTAACCAGATCCATTAGTTCGTCGAAAGGTGGAGACACCCAAGAGGCAGAGTGTTGAGACCCGAAAGCCTTCAGGTACACAGACTCCTCATCAGAAGGGTTGACAGTGGGCCAGTCGCACCTCTGCTTAAGGATCTCCAGGATGTCCACAAAGGAGACATCATCAGAGGACGACGTGGGAGACCCTTCCGACTCCTCGAGGACAGTGTCCAATGTCAGAGACTTATCCTGGGAGACAATATACTTCCTCTTGCATACATTCTTCTGGGGGGGGGGCTCCTCAAAGGGACATTCTGGGGAGGCCTCGGAAGAGTGGGGGCAACCAGACGGTGACTCCTGAGGCTGCGGGTCTCTGCTGTCTCCAGAGAGAGTAGGTGCTGAGACTGAAGTGGGTGCCCTGGGGGGAAGAGTGCTTGTACCACTGGCAGAGGCTGTAGGTTGAGACAGCATGCTTCTCATCACCTCAAAAGCCGACCTCTCCAGCTCTGAAGACCTCCCCCACTCCGAAGAGACAAAGGTTGGCGCAGGAGCCAGAGCCATCCGCTCCAAGACAGATGTAGGGTCTGAGCTCTCCCTGGCGGACACACCGAGAAGATGGCTTGGAACCGAAGAAGATTGATTCCAACCCTCCCCATCGGCGCCGACAATACAGCTTCGGTCCCTGGACATGACAGACAGAGCCATGCATGTCGGAGCCGAACTCTGCCCCAATGCAGCAGCAAGGGAAGCCGGAACCAAGAGTTCCTCCGCTGGTAACAAGCACTCCGGCTCCGAAAGGCCAACAAGGCTCGGAGGAGGAATAACAGACGAGGGCAAAACTGGATCAAGTGGCTCCGGAACTGACTGGGTAGGAGTCAACAAAAATTTAGGCAGAGCAGATGACTTCAGGAGTCTCAGTACTACCCTCTCCACATCTTCTTCTGAAAGGCTCCTGGAAGATCTGGAAGATAAAGTAGGGGATCTCGACCTAGGAGGCACTGGAGACTTGATTAGCAAGGAGACTGGTAGGGATTCTACAGACGGGCTCCGAGCAGTAGTCAACTGCTATTTCCAATGGTTCAGAAGTCAGCACCGAAGCACCTGTGACTGACTCTGATACCGAGATGCTCTCCTTCGGCTCCGAAGACTGAGGAGGCAAGGAGGCAGATTTTGGTAATTTGGCAGGTGGCTCAGAGACAGCAGCCGGTGCCAGAGAAGGCCTTTGAAGGTTTTGATTTTGACTCCAATCTGGATTTAGTGGACTTGGAGGAAGCCGACAAACTAGATAAAGCTTCCTCAAAGGCTGGTTTCAAGAGACCCTTGAGTATCAGCTTGTTCTTTCTCTCCTGTAAAACTCTAAGATAAAAAGCTTGACAGAACAAGCATGATTCTTGCAAGTGGATGGCTCCCAAACAGTAGACACAGCTACTGTGGCCATCCGTTAATGACATCATCTGGGAGCATTTCATGCATTTTTTTAACCCAGAGGGTTTATGCTCCTTGCTATCCTTAGACATTACAGACACACACGCAAAACCAGAGGGGAGATAGGAAGAAAGAGAATAAATGAGGACTAGGTCCTCTAACTAAAACGGGCCTAGCCCTGCAGAAGAGTTACATGAGGACTCAGTCCTCGAAGTTAAACGGGCCTAGCCCGGTGTAACAGAAAAGTACTGTTGTGTACACTTACCATAAATGTAGATGTTCGAGTGTATTCACTGTTGCAGTCATTACAATTGGGTTATCCTGCTGGCAGGCTACCTTCAGTCGGCCTGAATTCCAAAGTCTAGGTCCGGCGTCGGCTGCTGTCGCCTCTTCCCTGACGTCAGTGCGCCAGGGGTATACAAGTTGCAGCCAATGTCATTTTCTTCAGTTTTTCTTGCCCCAGATGTCAGGTGCCCCCAAAAGGGTAGGCTAAAAATAGGTCAATAAAACATGCATGCACCAAAGTATATATTTTGCCTTCATCTACAAGCAAATACACCACATAGCTTGTATAGAATAGAGAAGTACAGATAAGTTCCAGCAAAGAAATGGGGGATGGCGGGTGGGTAACCTGGACTGTAACAGTGAATACACTCGAACATCTACATTTATGGTAAGTGTACACAATTGTACTATGCTCTTCGTGTTTCACTGTTATAGTCATTACAATTGGGTTGAATCCCAAAGCTAAGGTTGGGAGGCTGGAGCTAAATAGCATTAAGCGTGGCTATTAGGCCCTGCAGAACTGCAGTGGCAAAGCCTGCCCTGGATTTAGAGTAGAGTAAGTGATGGTGCTTTGTGAAGGTGTGCACTGAACTCCAAGTAGCAGCCTCTAAAATGTCTTTGGTTGGTACTCCCCTGAGGAAGGCTGCTGAAGTGGCTGCTGCTCTGGTTGAATGTGGCCTAATGCCCTTAGGTACTGACTTGCCATGTTGTGAATAGCAGAAACGAATGCAGTGGCCTATCCACTTTGAAATAGTCTGCTTTGAGAGAGCCTTTCCTTGTGATCCTGCAGCATATGCCACTAGTAATTGCACTGTCTTTCTGAAAGCTTTGGTTCTGTTCAAATAGAAGCATAGCTGTCTGTGTATGTCCAAAGAATGCAGAATTCTCTCCCCCTTATTCTGTGGGTTTGGATAAAAGGTAGGCAGATGAATAGTTTGGTTAAGGGCCACACTGGACACTACTTTAGGCATAAATGCCGGGTTTGCCCTCAGAGAAACCCTGTCTTGGTAACAAATGATAAAAGGTTCCACAACCATGAATGCCTATAGCTCTGAGACTCATATTGCAGAAGTTATTGCTAGGAGCAGAGCTGTTTTCCAAGATAAAATCTTTATATCAGCTGTAGCGGTGGCTCAAAAGGAGGCAGGGTGAGTTTTTCCAAGACATAACTGAGGTCCCATGCAGGTATTGGTGATCTCCTTGGAGGCCTTAAATTTTTGGCCCCTCTGAGGTACTGCCTTAATAAAGGATGAGAAAAGATTGGTGGCTCTGTATTGTAATGAGCCAAAATGGCAGAGGCATGAATTTTTATAGATGAAAAAGATAGGCCTTTGTCCAGCATCTCAGTCAAGTATTGCAAAATCTGAGGAATATTTGGTACAGTTGTGTCAATTCCTTGTGCCTGGTTCCAAGCACAGAATCTCTTCCATTTTCCAGCATAAGATTTTCTAGTACTAGGCCTCCTAGCCTCCAAAATGACATCCATCACCGCTTTAGTGAGAGGTGTGTTTTGCATGACTACATTATCCGCCATGCTGCCAGATTTAAGGTTTTGAGTTGGCTGTGCAGGATCTGATTGTTCTGCTGGGACAGTAAATGAGGCACTTGAGGTAAGGTCCAGGCCGGACATTGAGACAAGTTCCTTAGGATTGGATACCAGTACTGGCGTGGCCAGTCTGGGGCAATCAGTATCATTTTTGGCTTCTCCTGTCTGACCTTTAGGAGTACCTTGGGGAGGAGGCAGAGGAGGAAAGGCATATACTGTTAAGTTTTTCCAGTTGAAAGATAGGGCATCCACTTTTCCATGCTTGCCTGTGATAAGTCCTTGTGCGGAATCTCTCTAGTTGGCAGTTGTGAGGTGAGGCAAATAGATCTATGTCCGGGCATCCCCATTTCCTTGTTACCATGCTGAAGACTTGTGGATCCAAATTAGTTCGTCTGCCAGAGTATTTACCTTTCCTGGCAGGAATTGTGCCTGCAGATGTACTTGGTAATTCAATGCTGTGTCCCACAAAGTCATGGCTAGTCTGCAAAGGGGGTAAGAATGAGTGCCTCCCTGCTTGTTTATATACCACATGACTGTGGTATTGTCTGTCTTTATCAGTAGTTGTCCCGGATGAAGTAGGTCCTTGAAGGCTGTCAGGGCATTTTGAACAGCTAGCATCTCTTTTTGATTGATATGTAGATGCATTTGGTTTGTGGACCATGTGCCTTGAATACATCTTTCTGCCATGTGGGCTCCCCAGGCATAATCTGAAGCATCCGTTGTTAATGTCTGTGTGGCTGGGGGTAGAGTGAATGGTTGTCCCTTGTTCTGGTGACAGGCCTTCGCCCACCATCGAAACTCCTGTTGCAGGCAGGGAATGAGAGTAACTATTGTTTCCAGGCTATGGCAATGTTGAGTCCAAACACTTTTTAAGTACCACTGAAGTTTCCTCATATGCAGTCTTGCATATGGAATTAGTAGAATGCAGGATGCCATGAAGCCCAAAGCCTGCAGAATTTTTCTTGCAGATAACTGGGCCTTTGTTGCCAACAGTTTGAAATAGGTAGTCAGTTGCCTTTGTTTGTCTGATGTGAGATAAGCCATCAGGGCAGTTGTATTTAAGCTTGCACCCAGGAATATTATCTCTTGAGAGGGTACTAGTTTTGATTTCTGTTCGTTGACTGTGTACCCTTGGCATGGTAGTAATCTCTTTACAAATGCCAGATACTGTAGTAGAATGTCCTTGTTCTCTGCTTGAATGAGGCAGTCGTCCACGTAAGGATATATTTGTATTCCTCTTTGTCTGCAGTATTAAATTACTGGTGCCAGGCACTTTGTGAAGACCCTGGGTGCAGTAGATAAGCCAAAGGGCAGTGCAGAGAACTGGTAGTGCATTGAGCCAGCTTTGAATCTGAGGTATCTTCTGCATGTTTGTCTGATTGGGACATGCAGGTATGCCTCTTTTAGATATAAAGTCACACGCCAAGCCTTCTTGCGCAACATGGGCAGAAGCTGCTGTAGGGTCAACATTTTGAATTTTGGAATATCCAGGTAAGTGTTTAGAATGGATAGGTCCAGTATTGGTCTCCAGGCTTTGTCCTTTCTGGGTACCAAGAACAGTCTTGAATAGAATCCTTGTCCCTGCTCTTGCTCTGGTACTTGTTGAATGGCCCTCATGTCCATGAGGGATGAGACTTGTTTTTGTGCCTCTGCCCATTGATGTTTTGGCAGGTCTGGCCAACCATCTGTCCTTGGCAGGGTATGGAAGTGAAACTTGTAGCCTTGTGTCACTATGTTTAAGACCCATTTGCCCTAGGTTATTATGTGCCAATTTTGAGAAAAAAGTGCTAGTTTTCCCCCTAAAGGTGCTGCCAGAAGTTAAGTGCTTGGCGCAGGCAGTGGGAAGTCATTGGGACTGTTTCCTGTATGACTGTGATTTGTCTTCTCCAGTTTTGGAGGTAGAAGCACCCCATTGTTTAGACCTGTACGAGCCTTGGGGCTGTGATCTGCCTCTAGGGTATCTGTATCTGCCCCTTTGTGGCCTGTATGACACTGGAAAGGACCAATTCTTTGTAGGCCAGTGTCTGCTAAATCTTGGTGGCTGTACCTGTAAGAAATCCTTGACTGTTTGCATAGATTTAGCTTTGTCCTCCATTTTCTTTAACACCTCTTCTGCTTTAACACCAAACAAAGCATCATGCTGTAATGGAGCATCTAATAATTTTGCTTTAACATGATCAGGTAGATTTTGTTCCTTTAACCAAGCATGCCTCCTAATGACAGAACCCGTAACTGCGGCCCTGCAGGAGGCCTCCAGAGAATCAAAACCAAATTGCAAAGTATGCTTTCCAACTTGTTCAGCTGCATGCAATAAATCCTGCATTTCTTTGTTTTCTGCACATTCAGAATTTATCAACATTTTCTGTTTAAGCAGTGACATAATATATCGCTGATTTTTGAGCATTTGAAACTGACAATTTAAAGCTCTTATTGCCAAGGTAGCACAAGTGTAAATCTTTTTCCCCATCTGCCTAGTGCCTTAGAATCCCTGTCAGAGGGAGTAGGGTTTTTTGCAGTGGAAGCCTTGACCCCTTTGGGACCCTGAGAGATAGTTTCTGGATCAGCAGCAGGGTTTTTGAAAAGAAATTTATGAGAGTCAGGAACCCTGTAGTACCTGTCCGGCTTAACAGGAGCTGGAGGTAAGGAGTCAGGGGTCAGACTGGACTCTGAAAATACATCATCTACAATGTCTAAGACAGGTGGAATAGCTAAGGGCCTGTGTTTTGGTAGTAAAAGGAAGTCACAGAGCCTTTTCTTAGATTCTGAATAATCTTGGCTCTCCCAGTGGAAATGCTCCCTCATGGTATGTAAAGTTTCCCCAAAAGAATAATCCTCAGGAGGAGAGGCTGAATGGATAGATTCTTCAGCATCAGAGTCCTCATAGGGAGGAAGACAGTATTCCTGATCAGAAGAGGAATCAGATGAAATGGAAACCTGATCTGAAGATTCATATTCTGTCTCTTGCATAGGCCTCTTATCAGGAGGGGGATGGGAACCTCTGATCAAAGTAATTAGGTCTTCGGCCATTTTGAGCATCTGTTTTTAGGTATGGAGGCCTGTCCATGAGGCTGTTGTACTTGTTTCTTTGTCTTTAAAGGTGCTTTAGTCTTTGCCTTTGAAGCTGAAATTGTTTTAACATATAATTCAGTAGGTCTGAAAACACCCTCAGAAGCCGATGCCTGCTCAGCGGATCCAGACCCATCTGAGGGAATAGTTTCCAAAGGTCCAATACCTTGTGCTTCCAGCGGCTTGGTCGACTCCACGTGGGTGTCGGTAGTGGCCTGCGAGTCTAAAGTAGCGGTCGTCAGGGGCTGTGAAGGTGCCTCACTGAGAACCGGCAACTGGCTTAGAAGAAGCCTCGTCGTCGGTTTGAGACCTCAGATGCCTGTCCTTTTCTTTGCGTTTCTTGTGAATTCCGGTAGTTGAATGGCTATCCGACAACATTGTATAGTTAAATCTTCTGCCAAAATAGTGAAATGCAAAATCGTACCGACACTTAATAGTGCATTGGTTAAATCTAGCACAAAACAGACAACTAGCAACGTCGTGGTCAGGGCCTAGGCAAGGAGTACAGTAAGAATGAAAGTCCTTATGAGGTATTTGCTTTCCACAAGAAATACAATTAACTTTTTCTGACATCGGTCTGGAGCAAGAAAAAAGTTTACCCAACAAGGTACTTAGCTTTTAGTTAAGACTTCGGATCTGAAATCCGAACACGAAAATCTCAGGAGTCGGCTGACCGGCACTTGCAAACTGCTTTTGCTTCGGGCACCGCGCGGCAAGAAAGACTGAAGAAAATGGTGTCAGCTGCAACTTTTATACCCTTGGCGCACTGACATCAGGGAAGAGACGACAGCAACCGACGCCGTACCTAGACTTTGGAATTCAGGCCGACTGAGGGTAGCCTGCCAGCAGGATAACCCAATTGTAATGACTGCAACAGTGAAACACAAAGAACATCTAGGTCTTCTAACTTAAACAGACCAAGTATTTAATGCAGACACACACAGAGGTTCAGTCACACAGGAAAAAATTTGAGATGTCAAAAATACAAATTTTTCTGTAACCTACTAAAAGGCAGAAACTAGCAACAGTAATCCTATAAATATCACCTTAGTGGATCCCTGCCAAAGACAAGTTAACAGTCAACAGAGACCAAAAGGGTCCGAGCAGTACAAATAAATCAACAGGAGCCCCTGTTGATTAAGAGTGGAAAAAAACGCCAAAACTAATGCTCTACCGAGGCAAAATGCGCAACAGCGCCTAACTAACTGGCACACAGGATACTAATACTATTACAGTCAAAAAAGTCCAGGAGGGCAACTTAGGCAGAAGCCAAAAAGATAACACTAAATATGCAATATCCACTATGAATGCAAAGAATTTGAAAAGGACTTCGCCAGAGCCAAGAGAAGCACATCCAAACTCGTGGGCGCGGCAAACAAGACCTGGGGATTGCACTGGTGCACCATGGGATACCTGCTTAGCCTCAAGCCAACCAGAAGTCTTCCAGCTTGTAAATCGGCAGAGTCGGAGCAGAGGTTCGGCTCCGAACCCATATGTAAAAATGAAGGTAAGATTGGACTACCTAACATATACATTCTAAACAGGAAAGGTCCCATTACCAAGCCCTGTGGAACACTACTAGTAACAGGCCTCTTGGTGAAGTTGGATTCCCCCACTCTAACTACATGCATCCTATTTATGAGCCATTTGGCTATACAATGGGTGGCAGAGGGCTTTGTGTGTGTCTATAATACCACAGTAAGTTATTGTGTCAAATGTTTTTGCCAGGTCAAAGTAGGCAGCACGTACCATTTTACCTTCATCCATGGCTCTAGTGCACTTCTCAAAGA
Source organism: Protopterus annectens (assembly GCF_019279795.1). NCBI lineage: Eukaryota > Metazoa > Chordata > Ceratodontiformes > Protopteridae > Protopterus > Protopterus annectens. Next base: position 268,629,718 of record NC_056737.1, read on the forward strand.
AGTTCACAAAGTTTAGTAGACATGACCTTCCCTTGCTAAAACGGAACTGGGATGGGTCCAGTGTTTGAAGATTTCCTATGTCTGTTTATCAGGTCCATGAGAATTTTTTTCCATGGCCTTTCATATAGGACTAGTCAAACTTATGGGTCCATAGTTCCCTGGGTCTGTTGATTATCTGCCTTTGTGCCGAGGGATGACTGTTGCAATCCTTCATTCCCTTGTGATGAATCCTGTCTGTAGGCTGTAGTTGACAAGAGATTCTACTGGGCCTGACAGGTCATGCTTCAAGCTACTTATGAGGCATCCTGGGATATTATCAGGACCCACTGATGCAGTGTTTTTAGCACTGAAGACTGCAGTGAGGAGCTGTTCTTTATTGACAGTTGGGGGAGAAATAGTAGAGGGCATTTCCTGTGGGATCTGAGGGTGATGGGGGGTGAAACTGGAGTTAAATTTTTTAGCCAGCAAATTTGCTATATCCCCTGATTTAGTACAGGAAGTTCCATTTACTATTACTTCAGCACACTGGTGGATGTTCTCTTTAAGGCTGAACACAACTGAAAAGTGTCTTATAGCTTATCCTTAGTTGGGGAAGCTATTTTTGGCTTTGGTGGACTTGCTTAATCCCCCAAGTTGCTTGTTGAGACTCATGAGGGAATTTTTTGTCTTTTGGGAATAACTCTTCCTATTTTTGGACTGGATTATCTTTTTTTTTTTTTTTTTTGTGTTCAACCTATTTTTTTTTTTATTTGGGTCCACCGGGGGTTTGTTTTTGGAGCTTGTACTAAGTTTAGTTTGGTTTAGTACTGCGGTTTTTATGCAATTATTTTCATGTTTGTATAGGGTTTCCGTAAACGCTTCTACATAGACCATCATGTTCTCCGAGTTTGGGGGCGCTTGGGATTTAGCTATGCCATTGCTTAACAGGAGACATTTAGCCTTGGAAAAGTTCTTAAAGGTTCTGTGGTTTTGTTGGGAGTTCAGCCTATATATTTATTTCAAGAGTGACAGCTTTGATATGACAAGTCTAGACATTATAAAAAGGGAAGTGCACCATTCCTTCATGCTTGTGAGTACCAGATTCAGGATATTTGCAACCCCAGTAGGTGTGCAGATTAGTTGTTCTAGCATGTTTGCATTGACAAAATCCAGGGATCTTTGAACCTGCATGCTAGTGGCTATGTATGCATCCCAGTTTATGGTGGGATGCATACATAGAATAGCTATGTAGAACCTGTCGGGAGGGTGGCCTAATGGTTAAGGTGTTTGCCTTGCAAGTACAAGGTGCAGGGTTTGAGTCTCACAAGAGATAATTGGCTAGGCTAAAAAGGCTTAAAAGGGCAGCTAGCTTAGTACAAAAACCTGAACTATAAAAAAAAAAAGTAAAAAGAAACAGGGAAGTAATATGTTGGGAGGGTGGGGTGGAGGTTGGGTTAAGGTGTTTGCCACAACAACACAAGGTGCAGGGTGAATCATCTCACAAGGGGCTATTAGCTTGGCTAAAAGGCTTAAAATGGGGCAGTTAGGCAGTTAGCTAACTACCTATGAACCTATGATAGTTGAAATCAACTATGAACATGGTGTTGGGCTGAACTGTGAGTAACTCCAGTACATTCAAGAATGTGACATGGTTATCCTGGATTACAGACAGGGATCTATAGTTAGTGAGGATATGGTGCTGGATTTTTCTTTTCTGGATTTCAGAACAACACCTTGTTTCACAAGGCAATCTCTGTCAATAACTCCAGCTAACAGTGGCAGACAAAGACGATACCTTTCCAAAAAAAGTCCACCATGCAAACAGAGCAACAATAGCCAGGTATCTTTATCTTATCTGTTTAGTTTTGTTTGACATCTGGTGCAGTTGACTGAACAGGTCTCGTTTCATTTTCAACAGAAGACTGAGAAATAAAGTTCCACAGAAACAAACAGGATAATTAGAGCAGAAACAGAAATCAGAGCAACTTTCAAAAGACAACTATCAGTAACACAGTTTAAGTACAAACAGCAATCACGGGATCATCCTACAAGTACACTTAAGTAGTAATGACCATATCATAAGTCAAGGACAGAACAGGTAAAATATGCGATAAATGAACAACGATTTGCAATGGCTAGCACAGATCCCTACTGTAATTTTGACACCTATGACATCCCAAAATTACAAAAGCACTCATTCAAAAGGAGAAACAGGTGGTTTCAAAGAACATTTCAGAAGATGTGGGTGCTGATGTGGAAACTGGCAAAAAGACATAAAAGAAGCCAATTCTAGATTTTACAAATTGCTAAGGTAAAATCCTCAGGACTTGGCTGCTATTGCTAAAGAAACACTGGTTAGTTGTGTTGTCAGGTATGCAGTTAGGTTGTGGGAAGGAACTTAAACATTTAATGGGTTTCATTAATAAACATGCCTTGACCGCTGTCAACAGAACATAAGCCATGCAGCAATATACAAATTAAATTCTATCAAATGTATTTGCCTAGGGGAATGGTAGCAGTGAATTCTAAGTTCTGGTCATTGATAAACCTTACCAATCTTGTTACAAGCTTGCTGCAGTTTTGTAGACAGGCAAGAGTTTAGAGGAGGCATAAGAGACAAGGTAACAAATAAGGATCTGTCTGTTGTTGAATGTGTTAAGTTTGTCATGGACTTCTTTGCAAAGTACAGCTGCCCTAGTTTTTGTTTCCAGTATGTTGGCCTGAATGTCTTCATCAAATTACACAGCTGAGTTAATAAAAGCTCCAAGTGTTTCTGATGAAGTAGCATTTCAAGTTAGCAATTTTCCTTAGAGAGAATGTGCAGTTATGCAAGGTCTGGAGAAGAATTTGTGTTAACAGAAAATGGCAAACTTTTTTTTTTCGTTTGATCAGAAATGGAGAGTAGTGTCTACAAACCTGTGTCTTTTCTCAAAAAGGCATTCTGTAGGTGTTTGAAAACCTTTTAGATGTCAAAGCATAAGCAGAGCAGGGTGCAGTCATCTGTGTACTACATTAACCAGGCTGGCATACAGTGAGTACAAATCACTCAAATATGATAAAGAGCATGCCAAGAGAGCAGATCCTTGTAGAACTCTTAAAGTTAAGAGAAGGAGGAAAGCATACATCAGCACATTTCATAAAAAATGGAAATGGTAAGACAAGTAGCTGTAAAACCAAGTTAGGGACTGTTGATCTAGGCCTCAGTTGGCTAAGTTTCTATCAGGAAAAAGGTGGTTTCATGCATTTGAAGGCAATGGATAAGCAAAAAAAAAAGGGGGGGGGGCTACCAAACAACAGTGAAATGGCTTTATTCTTAACAGCTAAGAGAAGGAGGTCAGTTTATGTTTTGCTAGGTGTTACTCAAACTGTGCTGTCAAGGGGAAAGGATGCTATGTTTTAATAGTTGCTATGGCATCGGAACTGTTGAGTCTGGAAAACACTGCTAATGGACCATGGTGTTCTGCTGTTTGTACATCATGTCGAGTTGCACTTACTAAAGGGCAGGTCATGGGAGGGAACTGTAGAGCTCCTGAGGAATGCAGAATAGGCAGGTAAAGTTGACACTTACAATGACAACTAACTGGGAGCAGGTGTCTCTTGGGATACAGCAAGGACACTGCCTCTGCAGGTAATCGGATTCTAGTCTTCTGGTCTCGGACATGGTTCCAAAGTGAAGGCTTCAGGGAGCTACACATAACACAGAGCAAAAGAAGCCTGGAAGCTGTCACTGAAAACTAGAAAAGAACAGGAGCTGTTGCTCTGCAGAGTCACAGATGGAATTAACCCTTACTGTAAGACTGAGACAGTCCTGAAGGGAAACACTAGGATATTTAATTACCGTTTTATTTCTTGGCCATAATCAAGTATCCTGAAATACTGAAGGTGTTGAACTGAACTTTATTAGCAGCCTAGTGGTATATGAAGTCCTGTGTTTTTGTTGCGCAAAAGCTTAAAAAAAAGCCTAACTGTATGAATAACTGTTTCTTTCATATTTCTCCCTATCTTATGATCCCCTTACAAAGAAACCTTTGTATTAAATCTGAAAATAGCTTCCAATGTATTTTCTTAGCAGTACAAATCCAGCTGATACACTACCAGCTGCAGTGAGGAAAAGAACAACTTTTTGTTATAAACTGCAGAGTTCCAAAAGCCACTTGAATGTAATTGCTCTGAATAAGTTGTTTGCCCCACCTGACAAAGAAATGTAATCTTTCTGAATGAACTGGTGCATTTTATATTGACATTTTCACAACTTGTGTGATAAACTGTTCAAAAAAACAAAAGAACTACGTGTGCCTTTTTCTTAATTTCGCCATGTCTTTTGGGTTTCTCATACCATGATAGGAATGGACCCCATTCCCAAGTCAAAGTATGATTAAAGTTCATGAAATTAGTATTGTTTTAATCTTTGATGTTAGCCAGAAGTGCTCTTCACAGCACCCACAATGTGCCCAGTAATGACTCCTGCAATTCGTATGGCATTACATGCATCGGTAATATATCCAAGTATGACTGTAAATTCTTTTTTATAAGATCCGTTGTTCCTACTACTACTGAAACTGTCTGGGTATTCTTCCACATTGCCCTCATTTCTGCCTGAATATCCTGGCATTTTATGACTTTGTCTCTGTATGTAAGACACTGTAGTCACTGGGTGTGGCAATTTCAATAATCAATTCTACTTTAGTCTTCTTTTCATGGACTACCACATCTTGTTTTATCGCATCTGTTTTTAGAACTGTTGGTAATAGGTGATCCCATGGGATAAACTTCATAATTTTCTATAATGCTTTGTGGCGCATGTTTCCAGGGTTTTTCAGCCACTTCAATACCATAATGTCTGCAGAATCCCCAATGCAACAGTCTTGCCACATTATGCCTTTCAGTATACTGTCCTTCTGTCATTAGTATATCACAACCAGCAACAAGATGTGTGACTGTTTCCAATTCTGTTTTACAAAACCTACATTTGTCTATTTCTCTCACATGTTCAATGGACTTTGTAAACCAATGTGTACATATTCCACTATCTTGGGAGACTAATATTAACCTTTCGTATTTTGGTTTAAATTCACGTCTCCTCAACCCAGGGGTCGGCAAACGTTTAGTAGTGTTGTGCCGACGTAATGTTGCAAAGTCACTCAGTGTGCCAACCTAAGCCAGGGTTGCCAAATTTCCAAAATGACAGGTACTGACAGCCATCCAAGCGAGCAAAAAATACAAAAAAAGTCTGATCTCTCAATCTCACTTACATACATCTCACTCTTTCTCTCTATCTGATCACTCACCCACACAGTACCTTCAGTTTTCATTCATGCCTTCAGTCACTCACTCACTTTCTGATCGCTCACTCACACAGTATCTTAAGCTTTCATTCATGCATTCATTCACTCTCTCTCCAGTCTCTCACACACAGTAACTTCTTTCATACATGCAGTCATTCACTATCTCTCTCTCCGATCACTCACACAGTCTCTTCAGCTTTCATACATGCATTTACTCACTCTCTCTCCGATCGCTCATCCACACAGTCTTCTTCAGATTTCATACATGTATTCACTCACTCTCTCTCTCTCTCAACGATCTCTCACACAAAGTCGCTTCTGCTTTCATACATGCATTCACTCTCTCTCAGTTCAATTTTTATGAGATCATAATTACTATATTTCAATTCACTCAGCATGCCATTGAAAATCGTCCCACTTGCCACACTTGGCATGCATGCTATACATTGCCGAAGCCTGCCTTAACCATTCCTGCATTAGATCCTGATCAACATGAGGTTGTTCCAAGAGTTTTCTATACTTGCAACTATATTTATGCATTTTCCACATTTCTTGCCTTCTCATTTGATCCTTCACCTTATATTCTTTCTTTTGTTTTTTTGACACATTCAGTTGCTGCCTAATTTTTATCTACTTCTGGTTTGACTTCCATTCCCACATGAAACTGATATGTTTCTACTAAACTAAGCAGGGAAGTCATCTTAGACTTATTCTCTTCATGTTTCAAAACTTTCACTATGTTTGGGTCTTGTGAGGTCAGCAGATATGTAATCAGTCCCAAGATTGCAGATCTATACATGTAATCAATTTCACATAGGCCCATACCATCTTCAAAACGGGGAATATATAATCTTGGTATGCACTGATTTTTATAAATCATTTGATGAGCATGAAGCATCCTTCTTGTTTTCCTGTCCAACCTATCCAACATTGTTTGGGTCCAGTCATCATCATCACCATCAGCCCCACCTTTTCCCATTTTTCTACATGGGGTGAGGGGGTACTGTGTTAACTGTTGCCAACTCTCTAGATTCAGTGCCACACTTCTGCCTTCTTCAACATTCATGCCTGACTGTCGCAAATCTTCTTTCACACAGTCCATCCACCTCTTTGCTGGATGTCCTCGCGTCCACTTACCTTCTTCCTGTCTGCCCCAATCTTCCTCACCAGAATGTCTTCTGCTTTTCTGCACATGTGTCTAAACCACAGTAATCTATTCTCTTTGATTTTTCTGCAATTAGGGGTACTTTGGCTTCTGCTCTTATGTCCTCATTTCTTCGTCTGTCCCACAATGTGCATCCTACCACCCTTCTCAGACACTTAATTTTCATCACCTCTACCTTCTTCAACTGTTCTCCCTTTACTGGCCAGGTTTCTGTACCATAGAGCAGTACTGGTCGCACCACTGTTTTGTACACCTTACTTTTCAGCTTCTTTGGCATTCTTCTGTCAGCCTACACCTGACATTCTGTGCCAGTTGGCTGCAGCCCCTCTGATTCTAGCTTTGACCTCTTCATTCAGACTTATCTTTTCCTCAACCACCCCTCCCACATACTTGATTCTGTTTACCTGTTCCACTATCTTCCCTTCTATCTCTATTCTCAGCGTCTTCTGATTTCCCCAATTTGCTGCCATGATCACTGTCTTATCTGTGCTTAGTTGCATCCCATGTACCTTTAGTTTTGCATTCCATTCTCCTGTCCTTTGCTGAAGTTCTTGCTCAGAGTCTGCCTGTAATGCTACATCGTCTGCATACAGTAACTTTGTTGATATGTTCCCTCCGATCTGTTTGTTAATGTAGTCTATCACCAGTATGAACAGAAGTGGGCTCAGAGCTGAACCCTGGTGTACACCCACTCCCACTGGGAACCCCTCTGTGAGGCCGAACAATGTTCAGACTTGAGTCACTGGATCCTTGTACATTGCCTGCACTAATTCTACCAATGTTTATGGGACTTCAAACCACTGCAGTATTGCCCAGATCAGCTTTCTTGGGACCTTGTCATATGCTTTCTCAGAGTCTAGGAATGCCCAGTTGGACTCTCTCCTAATCTCTAGCTTCTTCTCAAGTAAATGTCTCACTCCAAACAGCGGGTCAATTGTGCTGCATCCAGATCTGAATCCGAACTGCTCATCTCCCATCTTACATTCCACTGCTCTGCATATCCATTTATCAATCACCCTCTCCAGAACTTTCATGCAATGTGATAGGAGTTTGATGCCTCTGTACTGCCCACAATTGTGGATGTCCCCTTTGTTCTTGCACACTGACATGAATATGTTTATTCTCTAGTCATCTGGAATATGCCTCTCTTGCCACACTCCAAGGAGTACCCTCAGGAGCCATTTCTCCCGTATCTCACCCAGCATCTTTATCATATCTGCTGTAACCACACCGGAGCCTGCTGCTTTCCCTGACTTCATTTTTCCTTAGTGCTGTTCTTACTTCTTCTAGGGTGGGCTCCTCCTCTTCTCTCATTCTAGGCTGTTTCTGGGGCAGAACAGCTTCTGTGGAGTTTTCTTCATTCAGAAGCTGCTGGAAATACTCCTTCCATCTGCCTTTAATGCCCTGTGGACTGGTGAGCAGGTTGTTGGTGGCATTCCTTATGAAGGGTGTCAGACTATCTTCTTTATCTTTCTATTTTTGCCTTGCAACCTGATATAGTTTCTTTGTGCCACTTACTGAGTAACCTTCCAGAAGATGGTAGAGTGCCTCCGATGCCCTATTCTTTGCTATTGCAACTTCTTTCTTAGCTTCTTTATTAGCCAACCAGTAGCCCTTCCTAGCTTGGTAGGCTTTTCTATCTCCCACTTCTTACTGCACTTCTCCTTTCTTTTGACGACTTCCTGGACTTCTGCATTTCACCTCCAGCTATCCTTAAGTACCTTATTTCCATCCCTGGCTCAGCCACACATCTTTTCTGTATTCCTAACACATGCTGTTCTTAGGCGCTGCCATTCTTGTTCAACTCCACCTATTTTCCTCCTCTTTTTGGGGTGCTAGAGCCCCGAGTAATTCCGTGAACTGCTGTACTTTCTCTCCAGTCAACTTCCAGGTCTTCAGCCTAGTCTCTGCTGACCTTAGAGCCTTCTCTGATCACTGCTTGCAGCTGAGTGCGGCAACTAGTGGTTTATGCTGTGGGCCGACTGTTTTGCTGGGGATGACTTTGCAATCATGGACTCTATCTAACCCAGTTCCTTTTCCTTACTAGGAGGAAGTCTACCAGAGTTGCATGTTGGCTACTCTTGTATGTGATCTTGCAACTGTCTCTCTTGCAGAACAATGTGCTGGCTACTATTAAGCCATTTGCCAGACAGAAGTCTAGAATGGCTTCTCCTTCTTTATTCCTGTCGCCCCACCAATGTGGACCCAGGCAGTCTTCATATCCTGTTCTGTCCGTCCCGATATGTGCATTCAAGTCACTCATTGTCAACACCAATTCATGCTGTCCTGCTTTATCTAGTAGATCCTGCAACTGCTGTCTGAATGCAATCTTTTCCTCACTATCACAAACCTGTTGTGGGGCATAGGTTGAGATTATGAATACTGCCCTATCATTACAATGGAGTCTATCATTAATTCAGATGATATCCCTCACTGCCTTCTGAAGCCTCTCTCTCACCACAATTCCTACACCATTTCTAGCCTGTCCACCATGCTGAATAGTAGAGTTTGGATCCCAAGCCTTGCTGCACTGCCCTTCCATCTTGTCTCTTGTATACATAGGATGTCCAGCCTTCTCAATATCATCATGTCATCTACTTTCAAGCTGCGTCCTGTCAGTGAACCTACATTAACCACAGCAATTCTCAGTTCATTTTTGGCAGGCTGGTTTGTTGTTTTTGTCCAGCTTTCGCTCAACAGAGCTACCCCAGGTAACCCAGGCTGGGCAAACAGACACCAGCCGGCCAGTAGCTTATTAACCCAGGGCTGCTAGGCTTTATGGCAGGCACACACTGGCCAACAGGGGCACATATACCACCTCCCACCATTAGCATGGGTCCCTGGCGTAGGTCGGAGTAGGCCAGGTCCTCAACCCACTTATCACCGGTAACTACCCATGCCCATTTTGGTGACATTAGTCAACATGACCGAATCACCTAGAGCTATATTTTAGACTGTCGGGTGGCTAGCCCTACCACGGCGTGCAGTCTGCGTTCCGTGTTCTCCTATATTGAGGATACTGCGCACCACAGTAGATGCCCAAAGTGGTTGGTCTGTACAACTCTTCCCCCTACAGGGCACCATGTAGAGTCTGTGCAACTTCAATCATTGGTGAGACTGAGATGGAAACACTCAGCATGTTTTTCGGACATGGGAGGAAAGTCCAGTTTTGTACCTACCATAAATGTAGATGTTCGAGTGCTCATACAGCTGCAGTCATAACAGATGGGTTATCCTGCCATCAGGCGGGTCCTCGGTCGGCCGAATTCCAAAGTCTAGGTCCGGCGTCGGTTGTCGTCACTTCTTCCCTGACGTCAGTGCGGCAGGGGTATAAAAGAGGCAGCCGACGCCATTTTCTTCAGTTTTTCTTGCCCCAGATGTCAGGTGCCCCCAGAAGGAAGGCAAACATAATGTTATGCAAAGATGCAATGTTGATAAATCAAAAACAGTAGTTGCAAGCAAATACACCATAAAAGAATACCCCAAAAAGGTTATATGAAAAGTGTTTGTCATAAGGCCTGTCCTAAGAGGGGATGGAGGGAGGGAAACCTGGACTGCAGCTGTATGAGCACTCGAACATCTACATTTATGGTAGGTACAAAACTGTACTATGTTCATCGTGCATACAGCTGCAGTCATAACAGATGGGTAGAATCCCAAAGCTAAGTAAGGGTGGTAGGCACTAAGTGGAACTAGGAGGGGCTAGGATGCCCTGCAGGACTGCTGTGGCAAAGCCCGCTCTAGATGTTGAGTATAGTGGGAGGTGATAGTGCTTGGAAAAAGTGTGCACTGAGCTCCAGGTGGCTGCTTCCAAAATGTCCTTGGTAGGGACCCCCCTGAGGAAGGCTGCAGAGGTAGCTGTGGCTCTGGTGGAGTGGGATCTGATGCGTGCAGGCACAGTTTTTCCATGAAATGAGTAACAAAAGCGTATGCAGTGGGCTATCCATTTTGAAATTGTCTGTTTGGAAATAGCCTTTCCCTGAGCACCTGCAGCATAGGACACAAAGAGTTGCTCAGATTTCCTGAACGGCTTTGTTCTGTCCAAATAGTAACGATGTTGTCTGTGAATGTCCACGGAATGTAATAATCTTTCCCCTTTGTTTTGTGGATTAGGATAAAAGGTAGGCAAGTGGATAGTCTGATTCAAAGCTACACTGGATACTACCTTTGGCATTAAGGTAGGGTTGGTTCGTAAGGAAACTCTGTCCTGATGGAAAATGATGAATGGTTGCACAGCCATGAGGGCCTGTACCTCCGAAACCCTGCGTGCTGAGGTGATAGCCAGAAGAAAGGCTGTTTTCCATGACAAGTACTGTAACTCTGTTGAAGATGCTGGCTCGAAGGGAGGAAGGGTCAGCTTTTCCAATACGAAGTTGAGGTCCCAAGCAGGGACCAGTGGTTTCCTTGGGGGTTTTATATTCTTTGCCCCTCTGAGGAACTGCCTTAAGAGAGGGTGAGAGAATAAAGGAGGATCTGTGTTGTATTGTGCAGAAATGGCTGAAGCGTGGATCTTGATGGAGGAAAAGGAAAGTCCATTGTTTAACATCTCAGCTAGGTACTGTAAAATTTGAGGTATATTTATTACCCAAGGATTCTGTCCCTTTTCTTGATTCCAGGCACAAAATCGTTTCCATTTGGCGAAGTAGGCCTTTCTAGTAGAGGGTCTTCTGGCCTCCAAGATGACATCCTGCACCTCCTTGGAGAGGAGAAACTGTTGGGAAATCAAGGAATTCTCCATGCAGCTAGATTTAGAGTTTTGAGATTGCTGTGAAGGGTTTTGTAGTTGTGCTGGGACAACAGAAGAGGGACTAGAGGTAGGATCCATGGTGGGGAATGTGTCAGGCTCTTCAGGAGCGGATACCAGTGTTGTCTTGGCCAGTCTGGAACAATGAGAATCATTTTCGGCCTCTCTGCTCTGGCTTTTAATAGAACTTTGGGCAGCAGAGGAAGAGGCGGGAAGGCATAGACTGTCAATGTTGTCCAATTGAAGGAAAGTGCGTCCACTTTCCAGGCCTGTGGATGATAGGTCCTTGAACAAAATTTTTTCAACTGGTAATTTCTGTGGGTAGCAAAGAGATCTATGTCTGGCTGTCCCCATGCCTGAGTTATCTTTGTGAAAACTTGAGGATGCAACTTCCATTCGTGTGGATCTGTCATATTTCTGCTTAGGTTGTCTGCCAGTGTGTTTTCCTTCCCTGGCAGGAATTGTGCCTGTAGTTGAATTTGCAATTCCAGTGCTGTGTTCCATAAGGTCATGGCTTGCCTGCACAGGGGGTATGAATGAGTTCCCCCGTTTGTTTATGTACCACATCACTGTGGTGTTGTCTGTCCTTATCAATAGCTGGCCTGGATGCAGTAGGTCTTTGAAGGTCATAATAGCCTTTTGCACGGCTAGCATTTCCTTTTGGTTGATGTGAAGGTGAATCTCTTTTCGGGTCCATTTTCCCTGAATGCACTGATCTGTCATGTGTGCTCCCCAGGCGTAGTCTGAGGCATCTGTTGTGATGATTTGAGTTGCTGGAGGTACACAGAAAGGAAGACATGTGTTTCTTTGGCAAGCTTGAGTCCACCACAAAAATTCCTTTTGAAGGCATGGAATGAGTGGTATAATTGCTTCCAAGCTGTGGCTGTGTTGAGACCATAAATTTTTCAGGTACCATTGAAGTTTCCTCATATGCAGCTTTGCACATGAGATTAGTAGGATGCAAGATGCCATGAATCCCAGAGCCTGCAGGACTTTCCTTGCAGTTAGCCTGGTGTTAGTTGCCATTTTTCTGAAGTATTGAGACAGTTGCCCTTGCTTGTCTGGCGTGAGGTAGGCCATCTGGGTGGTTGTATCCAAGCTGGCACCCAGGAAAATTATTTGTTGAGAGGGTATTAGTTTTGATTTCTTTTTGTTGACTGTGTATCCCAGGAAGTTCAACAGTTTTATTACAAACGCCAGATGCTGCAGTAGTATGTCCTTGCTGTCCGCTTGGATCAGGCAGTCGTCCAGATATGGGTAGATTTGTATCCCTTGTAGTTTGCAGAAGGTGCTTACTGATGCCAGGCATTTCGTAAACACTCTGGGCGCAGTAGATAAGCCAAAGGGCAATGCAGAGAATTGGTAATGGGTTGAACCTGCAAGAAATCTGAGGTATCGTCTGCAATCTTGTCTGATAGGGACATGCAGGTATGCCTCCTTGAGGTCCAATGTTACCAGCCAAGACTCCTTGCCCAGCATGGGAAGAAGTTGCTGTAATGTGAGCATCTTGAATTTTGGCACCTGTAGATATGTGTTTAGGATGAACAGGTCTAAGATAGGTCTCCAATCTTTGTCTTTCCTTGGTACCAGGAATAGTCTGGAATAAAACCCTTGACCTTGTTCTTTTGCAGGTACCTCTTGAATCGCTTTCATGTCCATGAGAGCAATTTGTTTTTGTGCCTCTGCCCTTTGATTTTGTGACAGGTTTGGCATGCCTCTCATTTTTGGAAGGGTGTGAAAGTGGAACCTGTAGCCACTGTCTATAATGTCCAGAATCCATTTGTCTTTTGTAACAATATGCCAATTTTTTGAGAATAATGTCAGTTTTCCACCCAAAGGTGTTGCCATTAAAGCTTTGCTTGGCAGGTGTAGGGGGAAGTCATTGTGTCTGTTTTCTAAAAGACTGTGATCTATCTTCTCCACCTCTTGGGGTTGGTGCTTGCCACTGTCTGGCTCTGAAAGATCCTTGAGGTTGCCCTCTACCCCTTGGGCGCCTGTATCTGCCCCTTTGAGGTCTGTCCGTGGCTGGAAAGGACCAATTTTTTGAAGGCCAGTTTCTGCTGAAACGTGGAGGCTGTACCTGCAGGAAATCTTTCACTGTTTGCATTGATTTCACTTTTTCCTCCATTTTCTTTAGCACCTCCTCAGCTTTAACACCAAACAATACTTCTTTTTGAAGAGGTGCATCCAATAATTTAGCTTTGACATGATCTGGTAAGGTTTGCTTTTTGAGCCAAGCATGCCTACATATAACATGTAACTGCAGCTCTACATGAGGCCTCTAAAGCATCAAAACCACACTGTAAGGTATGTTTAACCACTTGCTCTGCACCATGCAACAAATCCTGCAACTCTTTTAAATCTGGTTGTTCTGGTTGTGTCTTCTTGCTTTTCAGCTGAGATATCAAAAACTGCTGATACTTTAACATATGGAACTGACAGTTTAATGCCCTCATAGTTAAAGTGGCCGAGGTGTACACCTTTTTCCCCCACCTTTCTAAAGCTCTGGAATCTCTCTCTGAAGGTAATGGGTTTTTAGCAGTAGAGGCCTTAATTCCCTATTCCCTTGGGACCCTGTGAAATTGTTTCTGGGTCAGCAGCATGGCTTTTATATAGGAACTGGTGGGAATCAGGAACCCGGTAATACCTGTCTGGTTTAACAGGAGCTGGAGGCAAAGAATCTGGATTAAGGCTGGCTTCTGTGTACACATCATCCAATATATCTAAAACAGGAGGGATAGCCAGAGGCCTATGCTGGGGGAGCAGAAGAAATTCCATGAGCCTTTTCTTGGAATCTGAGTAATCTTGGCCTTCACAATGAAAGTGTTCCCTCAATGTATGCAGGGTTTCCCCAAAAGAGAAGCCCTCAGGGGGGGAGACCGAGGGAATAGACTCCTCTGCATCAGAGTCTTCGAATGGAGAATAGGCATAATCCTGGTCCTCAGATAGTTCTGAGGTAATAGAAGCTTGATCTGAGGAAGGGTAGTCTTTCTCTAAACTGGGCCTTTTGTCAGAGGGAGGTTGAGAACCCCTGATAAGAGTAATCAAATCCTCAGCCATTTTAAGCATCTGTGTTTTAGGCATGGTGCCTTGAGAGGGGGTCTGAGGAACCTGTTTTTTGGTTTTCATGGCTGCTTTAGATTTAGTGAAGGCTTTAACAGAGAAGGAGGAAGGACCCTTGAGAAATGTCAGGCCTGTCTAAATTCTGAGTTTCCCCGCCAGGAGTGGTGTCGGGATCTGTAGTAGGAATGGGGGCCGAGGAGCCTGCGACCTCGGGTACTGAAGACACCGGTAATGCATTGTCATCGGTAGTCAGGGGCTGCGTAGGCGCCTCGCTGAGTACTGGTAGTCGGCCTTAGCGTGGTTTCAGTAGGTGGTGCGGACCTCATATGTTGGTCCTTATCTTTATGTTTTTTGCTCAAAACTGGAGTCGGAGTATCCGACGACATAATATAATTACATTTTTTGCCGAAAAAGTGAAGGTCGAACTCCACCCAACGCTTAATAGTGCGTTTATTGAATCTAGCACAGAAACGGCAGGCCGAGACGTCGTGGTCTGGGCCTAAGCAAGGTATACAGAAAGAGTGGAAATCTTTATGCGGTATTTGCTTCCCACAAGAAATGCAATTATTAACTTTGTCTGACATCGGTCTGAGGCAAGAAAAGTTTCCCCCAACGGGGTACTTAGCTTTCAAGAAGACTTCGGCTGAAATACTTTCGTAAATCTCAGGAGCTGGCCGACCGGCACTTGCGAACTGCTTCTGCTTCGGGCACCGCGCGGCAAGAAAGACAGAAGAAAATGGCGTTGGCGTTGGCTGCCTCTTTTATACCCCTGCCACACTGATGTCAGGGGAAGAAGCGACGACAACCGACGCCGGACCTAGACTTTGGAATTTGGCCGACCGAGGACCCACCTGATGGCAGGATAACCCATCTGTTATGACTGTAGCTGTATGCACGATGAACATCCCCACAGAGACACAGGGAGAACATGCAAACTCCAAACAGGCATTGGCCAGAGGTCAGGATCGAACCTTGTACCTTGTGCATGTGAAGCGAATACCTTAATCATTATGCCAACTGGTCTCTTTTTGGGTCCAGTCAGTCACTTCAAAACTGTAAGTTAGGACAGGAAGAGCAACTTAGTTTATAGCCTGGACTTTGTTCCTAGATGTCAGTGCTGTTTTCAGTATTAATTTTAGTCTTCTAAAATATTCCTAAGTTTTATTCACATTTATTAATGTTTTATTGTTGATCCCTCATCAATCCAAAAATATTTATACACTTCTTCTTGCTCAAGTTCATTTATATCACATTTTTGTCCCAAACTTATGTTTTCTTGGTGTGGTAGCTTTACTGCTTTAAAGGTTTCTTTTGTACATTTTTCAAGGCCAAATGACATTCATATATCGTGTGAAAAAGTTTTGACCACTTGAAGTTGTGCTTTCAGTTCTTCATCTGATGAACTATACAGTTTTAAATCATCCACAAAAATTAGATCAGAAATCTTTATAGTTTGTTGTTTTCTGGGAGACAAACTGTAGCCATGACCTAAATATGTTAAGTAGACAGCTTAATGGGTTAAGGTCAAGACAAAATAGTAGTGGTGATATAGAGTCACCCTGAATATCCCCCTCTGAATTTTTATCCCAGGAATAATAATTTGTCCTTTACCATGGCTTAACTGCAAAGTGGTTCGCCACTGTTTCATGGTCACTGTAATGTAATTAATCAGTGTAGGGTGTATCTTGCATATTTTAAGCACTCTCTTATCCATGAACGTGGGATACTGTCAAACGCTTTTTTGTAGTCAGTCCATGCCATACTTAGATTCTTTCCCTTTTTACAGTTCTCCATTCTGACTTTAACAAATGATCCTTTGTTCCATATGACTTTCTTTTAGTACCCTTTTGTTCTATTGCCATAAAGTACAGTTGTATACACTTACCATAAATGCAGATGTTCGAGTATATTCACTGTTGCAGTCATTACATTTGGGTAATCTGCTGGCAGGTTGCCCTCAGTCGGCCTGATTAACAAAGTCTTGGGTCCTGCGTCAGTTGCTGTCCCTTCTTCCACGACATCAAGTCGTCAGGGGTATAAAACATGAAGCCGATGCCATTACATCAGTTTTTCTTGCCCCAAATGTCAGGTGCCCCCCAAATGGGGAGCAAAATATATATAAGCAATTAAAAACACAAAAATATACCTCCAAACAAAAGCAAATACACCAAAAAGGCTTTTAAGCATAGTAAAAGAAAGTAGAGGTATAGTAAGAGAAAAACAGGGGGCTGGAGGGAGGGTAACCAGGACTGCAACAGTGAATACACTCGAACATCTACATTTATGGTAAGTGTGCACAACTGTACTATGTTCTTCGTGTTTCACTGTTGCAGTCATTACATTTGGGTAGATTCCCAAAGCTATGGTTGGGAGGATGGATTTATACAGCATTAGGACCAGCTATAAGGCCCTGCAAAACAGCAGTGGCAAAGCCAGCTCTGGATTTAGAGAAAATTGGTAAGTGATAATGCTTGGTGAAAGTATGAACTGAACTCCAGGTAGCAGCTTCTAGAATATCCCTGGTAGGAACACCTCTGAGAAAGGCTGTAGAAGTAGATGCAGCCCTGGTGGAATGAGATCTGATCCCCTGAGGGATAGGTTTTCCATGGTGCTTATAGCAGAAATGAATACAATAGCTTATCCATTTAGAAATGGTTTGCTTTGAAATAGCCTTCCCCTCTGACCCTGCAGCAAATGCTAGCAGCAGTTGTTCAGATATTCTTCGAGATTTAGTCCTGTCCAAGTAGAATCTAAGTTGTCTGTGTGCATCCAATGAATGCAGAATCCACTCCCCCTTGTTCTGTGGATTGGGAAAGAAAGTTGGCAAATGAATGGACTGATTAAGAGCCACACTGGATACCACCTTGGGCATGAATGATGGATTGGTCCTGAGTGACACCCTGTCCGCATGAAAGGTGATGAAAGGCTCCACTGCCATAAGGGCCTGTAATTTAGATATCCTTCTAGCTGAAGTGATTGCTAAAAGGAAGGCTGTTTTCCAGGAAAGAAATTTTAAGTCTGCAGTAGCTGTTGGCTCGAAAGGAGGTAGAGTGAGTTTCTCCAATGCAAAGTTAAGGTCCCAGGCAGGGGTTGGAGCTCTCCTGGGTGGTCTCAAGTTTTTGGCCCCTATGAGATACTGCTTTAGCAGGGGATGAGAGAAGGGGGGGGGTGTTCTGTGTTGTAATGAGCTGAAATGGCTGAGGCATGGATTTTTATGGAAGAAAAAGACTGGGCCTTGTGAAGCATCTCAGTTAAGTATTGCAAAATCTGAGGTAAACTGGGAGCTGCTGTGCTCATCCCTTGAGACTGATTCCAGGCACAGAATCTTTTCCATTTGTCAGCATAAGATTTTCTAGTACAAGGTCTTCGCGCCTCTAAAATGACATCCAGCACAGGTTTGCTGAGGGATGCTAAGGGGGAAATTTAAATGATTAGCCAAGCTGCAAGATCCAATGTTTGGAGCTGAGGGTGCAGAATTTGGTTCTCCTGCTGGGACAGTAAGGAAGGTGTCTGAGGCAGGTGCCACGGTGAAATGTGTGACACACTGCACAGGCGTGGGTACCAGTGTTGGCGAGGATAGTCTGGAGCAATCAAAATCATTTTTGGTTTGTCCTGTCTGACTTTTAGTAGAACTTTGGAGAGCAGAAGCAGAGGGGGAAAAGCATAGACTGATAGGTTTTTCCAGCTGAAGGACAGAGCATCTACTTTCCAGGCTTTGTTGTAATGAGGTCTTGTGCAAAATTTGTCCAACTGGTAGTTCTGGGGTAAGGCAAAAAGATCTATGTCTGGGCTCCCCCATTTGCATGTCAACATGTTGAAAATCCGTGGTTCCAGTTTCCATTCGTGTGGGTCCATGAGATTTCTGCTTAGTTTGTCTGCCAGAATATTCAGCTTTTCTGGCAGGAACTGAGCTTGTAGTTGTACTTGGTAGCTCAAGGCTATGTTCCACAGTGCCATGGCTAGTCTGCAGAGGGGGTAGGAATGTGTACCCCCTGCTTGTTTATGTACCACATAAAGTACAGTTTTGTACCTACCATAAATGTAGATGTTCGAGTGTTCACACTGCTGCAGTCATTACACTTGGGTTATCCTGCCGTCAGGTGGTCCCGCAGTCGGCCTGAATTCCAAAGTCTTGGCCCGGCGTCAGTTGCTGTCGCTTCTTCCCTGATGTCAGTGCGCCAGGGGTATATAAGATGCATCCAATGCCATTTTCTTCAGTTTTTCTTGCCCCAGATGTCAGGTGCTCCCAAGTAGGTAGGCAATACATATTGCTAATCAAAAATATACAATAAAAACAATACCTTCAGTTACCAGCAAATACACCCCAAAGGTTGTATAGGACAGAAAGGTATAGATAAATCCAGCTAGTTCAGAGGGGATGGAGGGAGGGTAACCTGGACTGCAGCAGTGTGAACACGCGAACATCTACATTTATGGTAGGTACAAAACTGTACTATGTTCATCGTGTTACACTGCTGCAGTCATTACACTTGGGTAGAATCCCAAAGCTGAGGTTGGGTGGCTGGTCTATAAAGAGTTAGGATTGGCTATGAGGCCCTGCTGAACTGCAGTGGCAAATCCTGCTCTGGATTTAGAGTAAAGAGGCAGGTGGTAATGCTTGGTAAAGGTGTGCACTGAACTCCAAGTTGCAGCCTCCAAAATTTCCTTGGTAGGTACTCCTCTAAGAAAGGCTGTTGAAGTGGCTGTTGCCCTGGTGGAATGTGGCCTAATGTTATTTGGGACTGATTTTCCATGCTGTGTGTAGCAGTACCAAATACAGTGTCCTATCCATTTGGATATAGTCTGCTTTGAGATAGCCTTGCCCTGTGATCCTGCAGCATATGCTACAAACAGTTGCTCAGTCTTCCTGAAAGCCTTTGTTTTGTCCAAGTAGAAGCGTAGCTGCCTGTGTATGTCCAAAGAATGCAGAAGTTTCTCCCCTTTATTCTGGGGGTTTGGATAAAAAGTTGGCAAATGGATGGTTTGGTTAAGAGCCACACTAGATACCACCTTTGGCATAAAGGTAGGGTTTGTCCTTAAAGATACCCTGTCCTGATGAAAAATTATAAAAGGTTCCACTGCCATTAATGCCTGTACCTCTGAGACTCTTCGTGCTGAAGTTACTGCCAGGAGCAGAGCTGTTTTCCATGATAAAAATTTTAGATCGGCTGTATTGGCTGGCTCAAAAGGTGGTAGGGTCAGTTTTTCCAAAACGAAATTGAGGTCCCAAGTTGGTGTTGGTGCTCTCTGGGGCGGTCTTATGTTTTTAGCCCCTCTGAGGTACTGCTTTAGCAAGGGATGAGAGAGTAAAGGAGGATCCGTGTTGTAATGTGCTGAAATGGCAGAGGCGTGGATCTTAATTGATGAGTAGGAAAGGCCTCTGTCCAGCATCTCAGTTAAGTATTGTAAAATCTGTGGAATGTTTGGAACAAGAGGGTCAAGGCTTTGAGCCTGGTTCCAGGCGCAGAATCTCTTCCATTTTTCTCAGTAAGCTTTCCTGGTGCTAGGCCTCCTGGCCTCCAAAATGACATCCATAACAGCTTTAGAAAGAGGTGTTGTCTGTTTGACTAATGTATCTGCCATGCAGCCAGGTTTAGGGTTTTGAGCTGACCGTGCAGGATCTGATTGTTTTGTTGAGTCAGAAGGTGTGGAATTTAAGGCAAAATCCATGGTGGGCCTTGAGCCAAGTTCCTTAAGATAGGGTACCCAGTGCTGGCGTGGCCAGTCTGGAGCAATCAGGATCATCTCTGGTTTTTCTTGTCTGGCTTTTAGGAGTACCTTTGAAAGGAGAAGCAGTGGCGGGAAGGCATAAACCTTTAGGTTTTTCCAGCTGAACAGAAGAGCATCCACTTTCCATGCTTGTTTGTGATAAGTCCTTGTGCAGAATTTTTGTAGTTGGCAATTCAGTGGGGAGGCAAAAAGATCTATGTCTGGGCATCCCCACTTTTTCGCTACCATGCTGAAGATTTGTGGATTCAATTTCCATTCGTGAGGGTCCATGGTATTTCTGCTTAGATCATCTGCCAGAGTATTTTTCTTTCCTGGCAGGAATTGTGCTTGCAGGTGAACTTGATACGTTAGAGCTGTGTTCCACAAGGTCATGGCTTGCCTGCATAGGGGATAAGAATGAGTGCCCCCTTGCTTGTTTATGTACCACATTACTGTGGTGTTGTCTGTCTTTAGTAGTAATTGTCCTGGATGTAGAAGGTCCTTGAAAGCTGTTAGGGCATTTTGAACAGCCAACATCTTTTTGATTGATGTGAAGATGCATCTGGTCTGTGGTCCACTTGCCCTGAATGCATTTTCCTGCCATGTGTGCTCCCCAGGCGTAATCCGAAGCATCTGTTGGTAGAGTTTGCCTGGCTGTGGGTTGGGTAAAAGGCTGACCCTTGTTTAGGTGACATGCCTGTGCCCACCATCGAAACTCCTGTTGTAGGCAGGGAATCATTGGTATTACTGCTTCTAAACTGTGAGAGTGTTGAGTCCAAACACTTTTCAGGTATCATTGTAATTTCCTCATATGCAGTCTGACATATGGTATTAGTAGTATGCAGGATGCCATAAATCCCAGGGCCTGCAGAATTTTTCTTGCAGGGAGATTGGACTTTCTTGCCAGCAATTGAAAATATTGAGTTAGCTGAACTTGTTTGTCTGGCGTGAGGTAAGCCATCTGGGCCATTGTATTTAAGCTGGCACCCAGGAATGTAATCTGTTGCGAGGGCACTAGTTTTGACTTCTTTTTGTTTACTGTGTACCCTAGAGAAATTAGCAACCTTTTTACAAACGCCAGATGCTGTAGAAGAATGTCCTTTGTCTCTGCTTGAATGAGGCAGTCGTCCAGGTAAGGATATATTTGAATTCCTTTTTGTCTGCAAAATGCAATTACTGGTGCCAGGCACTTTGTGAAGACCCTGGGCACAGTAGATAAGCCAAAGGGCAGTGCAGAGAATTGGTAGTGCATTGTACCAGCTTTGAATCTGAGGTATTTTCTGCAATTTTGTCTGATAGGGACATGCAGGTATGCCTCTTTCAGGTCCAGAGTGACAAGCCAAGCCTTCTTGCCCAGCATGGGTAGAAGTTGCTGTAATTTCAACATTTTGAATTTCGGAATATCCAGGTAAGTATTCAGAATTGAAAGGTCTGGTATGGGCCTCCAGGCCTTGTCCTTTCTGGGGACCAGGAAGAGTCTTGAGTAAAATCCTTGTCCTTGTTCCTGTTGCGGTACTTTTTGAATAGCTCTCATGTCCATGAGGGCTGAAATTTGTTTTTTTGCCTTTGCCCATTGATTTTGTGGCAGGTCTGGCATTCCATTTAGCCTTGGTAAAGTATGAAAGTGGAATCTGTAGCCTTGAGACACAATATTCGGGACCCATTTGTCTTGGGTGATTGTTTGCCAGTTTTGAGAAAAAAGTGCTAGTTTTCCCCCTAAGGGGGCTTCCAAAAAGGACGTGCTTGGCGTACGAAGAGGAAAGTCATTGTGACGGTTTCCTGTAAGGTTGAGACTTGTCCTCACCACCTTTTGGGGTTGAGATGCCCCACTGTCGTTGTCTGTTTGAGCCTTGGGGTTGAGATCTGCCTCTTGGGCGTCTGTATCTGCCTCTCTGTGGCCTGTCTGATACTGGAAAGGACCAATTCTTTGTTGGCCAATTTCTGCTAAACCAAGGTGGCTGTACCTGTAAGAAATCCTTGACTGTTTGCATAGATTTAGCTTTATCCTCCGTTTTCTTTAACATCTCTTCTGCCTTAACACCAAAGTATCATGCTGTAAAGGAGCATCCAATAATTTTGCCTTAACATGATCAGGTAAACTTTGTTCTTTTAAGCAAGCATGTCTTCGAATCACAGAACTTGTAACTGCGGCTCTACAAGAGGTTTCTAAAGAATCAAAACCACATTGCAGAGTATGTTTTCCCACCTGTTCAACTGCAAGCAATAAATCCTGCATTTCTTTACAATCAGGAGCTTCTGTGCTTGCAAGCATTTTTTGTTTTAACTGAGCCATTAAATATTGTTGGTACTTAAGCATGTGAAACTGGCAATTTAAAGCTCTTACTGCTAAAGTTGCAGAAGTGTATACTTTCTTCCCCCATCTATCCAAAGCTCTGGAATCTCTGTCAGAGGGTACTGGATTTTTTGCAATGGAAGCCATAACCCCTTTTGGACCCTGGGAAATAATTTCTGGATCAGCAGAAGGGTTTTTGTAAAGAAACTTGTGAGAGTCAGGGACTCTATAATATCTATCTGGCTTGGCTGGAGCAGGGGGCAAAGAGTCAGGAGATAAACTGGATTCAGAGAACATATCAACCACAATATCTAGCACAGGCGGAATAGCCAGGGGCCTGTGTTGAGGCAATAAGAGGAAATCCCTGAGCCTTTTCTTGGATTCTGAGTAATCCTGGCTTTCCCAATGGAAATGCTCCCTCATGGTATGTAAAGTTTCCCCAAAAGAATAATCCTCAGGAGGAGAGGTTGAAGGGATAGATTCTTCAGCATCAGAGTCCTCATAGGGGGGTAGAGAGTATCCCTGGTCTGAAGAGGAATCAGAGGAAATGGAAACCTGATCAGAGGAGTCAAAATCTGTATCCTGCCTAGGCCTTTTCTCAGGAGGGGGATGGGAACCCCTGATTAGAGTAATGAGGTCTTCGGCCATTTTAAGCATCTGTTTCTTAGGCATGTTGGACTGTGCAGGAGAATGCTGTACTTGTTTCTTTGTCTTTAATGGTACCTTTGTCTTGGCTGTTGTTTTAATGGTAAGTTGTGAAGGTCTGAAAACACCCTCAGAATCCAATGCCTGCTCAGCGGCTTCGGACCCATCTGAGGGATTAGTTTCCGTAGGCCCAATAACTTGAGTTTCCAGAGGCCTAGATGTCTCCACGTGGGAGTCGGAAGCGGCCTGTGGCTCTGAGGTAGCGGGTGTCAGGGGTTGCGAAAGCACCTCACTGAGAACCGGCGACTGGCCTAGAAGAGGTTTTGTCGTCGGTTTTGGACCTTGGATGCCTGTCTTTATCCTTGTCTTTGCGTTTTTTCGGTATTGAGGTCGTCGGCTGATCCGACGGCATCGTATAATTGATCCTTCGGCCAAAGTAGTGCAAAGCAAAATCAAAACATCTTTTTATAGTGCGTTTGTTAAATCTAGAACAAAACCGACAACTAGTGACGTCGTGATCAGGGCCTAGGCATGGAATAAAGTAAGAGTGGAAGTCCTTATGAGGTATTTGCTTCCCACAAGAAATACAATTATTAACTTTTTCTGACATCGGTCTGAGGCAAGAAAAAAGTTTCCCCAATGGGGTACTTAGCTTTATTGAAGACTTCGGATCTAAAATTCGACTTTGAAAATCTCAGGAGTCGGCCGACCGGCACTTGCGAACTGCTTCTGCTTCGGGCACCACGCGGCAAGAAAGACTGAAGAAAATGGCATCAGATGCATCTTATATAACCCTGGCGCACTGACGTCAGGGAAGAAGCGACAGCAACCGACGCCGGACCAAGACTTTGGAACTCAGGCTGACTGCGGGACCGCCTGACTGCAGGATAACCCAAGTGTAATGACTGCAGCAGTGTAATACGATGAACATCTGTGGTGTTGTCCATCTTTATCATTAGTTGTCCTGGATGAAGGTAGTCCTTGAAGGCTTTCGGTGCATTCTGTACAGCTAGCATTTCTTTTTGATTGATATGAAGGTGCATTTGATTTGGGCTCCATTTGCCCTGAATGCACTTCCCTGCCAGATGAGCCCCCCATGCATAGTCTGATGCGTCTGTAGTTAGGGTTTGGGTGGCAGGGGGTGGTGTGAATGGCAGTCCCTTGTTTTGGTGGCAGGCCTCTGCCCACCACAGGAACTCTAGGTACAGGCAAGGTATAATAGGAATCATTGTTTCCAGGCTGTGACAATGTTGACTCCATAAACTTTTTAAGTACCACTGAAGTTTCTTCATATGCAGTCTTGCATATGGAATTAGAAGAATGCAGGAGGCCATAAACCCCAAGGCTTGCAGTATTTGCCTTGCAGATAGCAGAGTTTTTGTGGCCACCTGTTTGAAGTAAGTCACCAAAGGAATCTGCTTTTCTGGCGTAAGGAAAGCCATCTGGGCAGTTGTATTCAAGCTTGCACTCAGGAATGTAATTTTTTGAGAGGGTACCAGTTGTGATTCTTTTCGTTTATGGTGTACCCTAGACAAGTTAGAACCCTTTTTACAAACGCCAGATGTTTTAGAAGAATGACCTGGTTTTCTGCCTGAATTAGACAATCGTCCAGGTATGGATATATTTGAATATTTCTTTGCCTGCAAAATGCAATTACTGGATCCAAGCACTTTGTGAATACCCTGGGTGCAGTAGACAAGCCAAAGGGCAGTGCAGAGAACGGATAATGCAAGTAGCCTGCTTTGAAGCATAGGTTATCTTCTGCAAGATTCCCTGATTGGGATATGCAGGTAAGCCTCTTTTAAATCTAAAGTTGCCAACCAGGCATCCTTGCCTAGCATAGGAAGTAACTGGTGAAGAGTCAGCATCTTAAATTTTGGAATGTCCAGAAAGGTGTTTACAGTAGACAGGTCCAGAATTGGATGCCATGATTTGTCTTTTCTGGGTACCAGGAAAAGTCTGGAATAGAAACCTTACCCCTTTTCCTTGTCTGGTACTAGTTGAATAGCCCCCATGTTTAGGAGGGAAAGTACTTGTTTCTGAGCCTCTGCCCACTGATTTGGGGGCAGGCCTGGCCACCCGTTTGGAGTTGGCAGCATGTGGAAATGAATCTGTATCCCTGGGACACTATATTTAAAACACATTTGTCCTGGATTATAAGTTGCCAGTTTCTTGCATGAAGAGCCAGTTTTCCCCCCAAGGGGCGGCTAAGAGGTAAGTGCTTGGTAATTTTACAGGAAAGTCATTGAGACTGTTTACCATTGGGTGGTGCCTTGTTATTTCCAGATTTGGAAGTGGAAGCATCCCATTGCTTAGTTCTAAAGTCCCTTGGGACTGAAACCTGGTGCATTTTGGAATGTCTGGGTTTGGCTGGAGTGGCTCTTGAAGGAGCTGGAAAGGACCAGTTCTTAGTAGGCCAGTGCCTACTAAATCTTGGAGTTTGTACTTGTAAGAAATCTTTCACAGTTTGCATAGATTTAGCTTTATCTTCCATCTTTCTCAGGACTTCTTCAACCTTATTGCCAAACAGATGGTCCTGCTGCAAAGGAGCATCCAACAGTTTTGCTTTAACATGATCAGGCAGAGATTGCACCTTAAGCCAAGCATGGCTTCTAAGCACAGACCCAGTAACAGCAGCCCTGCAAGAGGCCTCTAAAGAATCAAAACCACATTGCAAAGTATGTTTTCCAACTTGTTCAGCTGAATGCAATAAATCCTGTAAATCTTTATTTTCCACACAGTCAGAAATCAACATCATTTTCTGTTTAAGCAGGTTAATATTTTAGCATATGGAATTGACAGTTTAAAACCCCGATTCCTAAGGTTGCATAAGTATAAACCTTTTTGCCCCATCTATCCAGTGCCCTGGAGTCTCTATCAGAAGGGGTAGGATTTTTAGCAGAAGAAACCTTAATGCCCTTGGGCCCCTGAGAAATGATTTCAGGGTCCGCAACAGGATTTTTGAAAAGGAATCTGTGGGACTCAGGAACCTTGTAAAACCTGTCTGGTTTACTAGGGGCTGGTGGCAAGGAATCAGGGGCCATGCTGGATTCCAAAAACACATCAACAATGTCTAGTACAGGAAGTATTGCCAAAGGCCTATGCTGAGGAAGAAGGAAATCCCTAAGCCTCTTTTTGGATCCAGAAAAATCCTGACTTTCCCAGTGGAAATGCTCCCTTAAATCCTCAGGTGAAGAAGCAGAGGGAATGGAATCCTCTGCTTCAGAGTCCTCATAAGTAGGTATGGACAAATCCAGATCATTAGAAGAGTCAGAAGAAACAGAATCCTATTCAGAACATTCATAGTCAAGTTCAATCCTAGGCCTCTTAGAAGGGGGGGGGGGGGTTGACTACCCTGATTAGAGTGATTAAATCTTCAGCCATTTTGATAATTTGTTTTTTAGGCATAGGGGCCTGAACATGTGGCCTGGGCATCAGTTTTTTAGACACAGATCGAGATTTAGGCCTTAGTATTGAAGTTGGAGTTGGTTTAATATGCAAGTCTGTAGGCCTGAATACACCCTCAGAAGCTGGTGCCTGCACAGCGGCTCCGGACCCATCCAAGGTAGAGACATCCGCGGTTTCCATATGTGAAGTATCTCGTGGCATAACTGACTTCGAATGGGTCTCAGTAGAGGCCTGTGAATCAGAAGTAGCGGGTATCAGGGGCTGCGAAAGCGCCTCACTGAGTACCAGCGAATTGGCGACTGGCTTAGGTGAAGCGTAGTTGGCAGTTTTGGACCTCAACGGCCTGTCTGTCTTTTTCTTTGTGTTTTTTTGGTATTCCAGTAGTCAGATGGCTAACCAACGTCATTTCTGGATAATTAAACACCGAACCGAAATATTTAGAAGCAAAAATGTACCGACGACAGATAGTGCGCTGATTAAATAAAGCACAAAACCGACAGCAAGGTACGTCATGGTCAGGGCCTAGGCAAGGAATACAGTACAAATGAAAATCCTTAAGAGGTATTTGCTTCCCACAAGTAATACAATTATTAACTTTTACTGACCTTGGTAAGGAGCAAGAAAAAGTTTCCCCAACGGGGTACTTCGCTTTTAGTTGAAGACTTTGGTTCCGAAACTCGAAAATGAAAATTTCAGGAGTCGGCTGACCGGCACTTGTGAACTGCTTCTGTTTCGGGCACCGCGCGGCAAGAAAGACCAATGTAATGGCATCGGCTACATGTTTTATACCCCTGCCAACTTGATGTCATGGAAGAAGGGACAGCAACCGACGCAGGACCCAAGACTTTGTTAATCAAGCTGACTGAGGGCTTCCTGCCAGCAGATTACCCAAATGTAATGACTACAACAGTGGAACAAGAAGAACATCTGAGTTTTCTTCTAAATGACTATAAACTCTGTCACAACTTGTGTGATAAACTGTGAGAAGCAAAAGAACTACTTGTGTCTGTAAAGGGTTTTTCTCTGAGAAAGGAGACCCAAGACACGTGTGTACTGCAGCTTTATCTGCTGTACCGCTTCTTAAAGATGGAGAAATTAAGTCAGGCTTTATTAAATTCCAATCAGAATTTAGCAAACTCTGCTGCAGCTCTGCAAAGAGTCTTTCAAGAAAGAAGAGCAGCCACTTGCCAATTTCCAAGAAAGACCTGACCGGCATTTACTTATCTTCTAACAACACAAATTTACAATGATGAACTGCCCATCTACCTTGCAGGAAATGCCAATGTTCAGTACCCCCCCCGAAGGAAAAAATAAAGGCAATAAAGATGGCATGGAAGCTTACCTGGTGACATCTGATAGATATGTAGATATTGAAAACTAGTCCCAAACTGAATAGTCAAGGACACTGCCCTCATTTATTACCAGGAACTCACTAAAATTATAATATGTACCTTAAGAAGTTTGATCATGTGATTACCAGAAATTGAAACAAGAAATTTTGGAAAGGGCTAAAGTTTCACATGAGGCTCAGTCCCTTATGTTTCACAATAAGACATTCAGTATGGACAGAACTCCTTAAGTTCAAAAATAGCTGATTTAATAAGTATTGTGAAATTGTGGCTATGGCCTCATGTAAATTACATTAAGTAAAATTCTAGAAATATTAGATCTAGATAAATTTAAAAGGAGCACCCTAACAATTTAAGAACATGGGTATGTCACAGTGATTGTCAAGTCTTCTGAACAACTAGTTGTTGCAGTAAAATATCTGTTATTAAATCAAAGTGCAAACCCCAAGTCAGACTTGCATGCACTAGGGGCTAATAATAAGCCTTCACCTAAGTAGGTTTCCTTATCAGCAGACAAGAACAAAAGTTATTGTTTGACTTGGCTTGAAAAGAACACATATCAAAATACTGCACAGTAACTAAAAGTGATACAGTAACTGCAAAAACTATTAGGGCTAGCCAAAAAATTGTATCTAAAAGTATGTCCACGAAATGTGATAATACTGAACTTTTAACTACTACATGCGCAGTATACTTTCTGGCATTGTGCTGTTAATAAACTTGTTAAATTAATTATTAGCCAGTGCCATGGCATGCAGGAATAAAGCCCTGATTACAGTCCAGGCTTGGTGAGACTGATTAGCATCTCAAGCACTTGAGGCACAGGCAGGGAAGGACAGGTATTCCCTTACTTGGGAGAAAGCATGTACTTGCACAAGCTTGGTGGTCAATCTCTGGCAGAGTCAGGGGATGCACAAGCAGCTTTCTCATTATGGAGGAATATGCAAGGGACACTGGCTGAATCATGACGGAAAAGGAAAGATATGCCAGCATGTCCTATTACATATCTACCTCCAGGACATTCAATGAGTCCACACAGTGTGAAGGGGAAAAGACAGGGCAGAATAAAAAAAAAAAAAAAAAAAATGTCCCTTGGCAACAGGATGATGCTCCCCAATGTCCTCAAGCTCCTCATTGGATATTGTCATGCGTCAGGGATAGTCTTGGGGAGGCTAAGGCTGGTCTGGTAGACTTGGTGAATGGAGAAAGGAACTGTGGCACCTGAAAGGCCAATGGTCAGCTGCAAGTAACAAACAAGATTTAAAAAAAAACTTTTTAAACATAATACTGTTGTTGAGAGAAAAGAAATGTAAGAGTTGTTAGACTCTAGGAGCACCATTTTATTGGTCAGAGCAAAATACGTTTGCAAGCACAAAACAACTAGTAAACAGTAAACTGAGTCTGACAATTAATGGACAGGACTGAAACATTGAGCTGTTAATGAGTGGTTTCTTGTGTCCATGGTACAGTGTTTGGATCCTACCACCTTCATTTTCCTACTGTGCGACTCTGAGCAAGTCACTTAATAGTGCTCGTGGATAGCTCTTAAAAAAGGCACCATTTGTCCAGTGGGCTTACTAGTCAAACAGTAGGTAAAAAAAAGTAATAAATGTACATGGATACAAAAGGGAATACACTATAACACAGGTAGAATTTCAGACCTTTAAAGTGCTACATTCAAGTAGCTCTGGTGCCTAACTTAACCCATGATATGAAAATTGGCCAAGTCTTTCTCCAATCCAAAAAGCCACGGAAGCTATGGGGGTGGGTAGAGATGGGTCTATATTACAACCTCGAAAGATCTAAAACGCAAATGTATGTACATCGACACAAAGGTCGATGTACATACACAGTGAAACACGTAAACAGCGAAAATCAAAATGCCGAACGTGTTTAGTCAGCAAAACGCGCCACACAGGTTTGAGTACAAAATTAAAAAAATACATTAACACGCTTATGCAGGGGGCAAGCCCACCTGCACCCCCCACACCCCCCTTCTTAAATATACCAACTCAGAGACCGCACTACAGTGGGGAAAAGGATATATTTCCTTATCCCTACCACCGCGCTGCTGGTTAGGAAATGCGTTCGGCGTTTTGATTTTCGCCGTTTACGTGTTTCGCTGTGCATGTACATCGACCTTTATGTGTCGATGTACATACATTCATGTTTTAGATCTTTCGGTTTTGTATTATGTAACCGGTAGAGATACCTAGATGTTCAAGCTATACACATGTTTTAGCAAATAGGTTTGTAAAAGAAGCAAACTGATAAAAATCATGGCTAACTGTAGTTTTCCTGTATTTGTCAGATCATTGGCTATTATTCCATTAACAAATGCCTTCAGTGGGAGACGAGAAGTTTACAGGTGCAAGTAATTAACTAAGAAAAATCTATACAGTGCATTTTCAATGAAATGCACAAAGATTCTTTCATGCATCTTATAAAGTTACTAGCTGCTTTATTCTGTCATTACTAAATGCTTTTACTTGGAAACCATCTGTCTACAGGTGTAAGCAATTAATCAACAGACCTCTGAACACTCTGTACTCTGCACATTTCTCAGTGTAATTAATATTTAAAGGTACATTGACAAGCAGCTCAATAAAAAATAAATGAAGCTTGAAATTGTGGGAAGTGAATAAGATATACAAGTAGTTGCCTCCCTAGCAGCTTTAATACTTTTATGCATTTAATATAACAGTGTACAGTTTAGTTTACTTATTTAAAGGCAGCCGGTGCATTCCTCCTTAGGACTAAAAGTGAATGTTTACTGAAAGGATGTAAACTATTTTTCAAATCTGGGATGGGAATATATATAAAAAGACAGTTATCAGTGTGAGCAGAACTCGGGCTTGAAGGGTAAGTTATGTACTCACCATAACGATAGATCTGTGTTGTTTTTCTCTGTTCAGTTCAACTTGTGAGTTATCAGATATGACTTGGATCCAAGGCCAGCCATTTCTCAAAGACTTCAGCTTGCCAGGCTGTGCCTCCCCTACCCACAATCTCTCAACTCCCCTAAAAATACCCCGGATCGAGTTTGCCCCTCTGTCTAAATTTATACAAGTCAACAGCCTAAAAGAAGACAAACAAAGGATCCCAACACAAAAGGGAAAAATAAACTCTCCCACTTGATGATCTTATGACAGAAGACGTTCCATACAGGTGGGGGCAGAAGGGAGGGATGGTTGAACCAGAAGGAGAAAGACGACAAGGACCTATCATTATGGTGAGTACAGAACTTGCACATCTGATACAGTCTTTTCCATCTGGCTTCAACCTGCAGGACAGAGTACCCAGCCATGTACCACTGGGAGGTTCTAAAGAACGACATTGCACAATACAGTGGAACCAAATGAAGCCCTGGTCCTAAACTGAATGTCCAACTTGTATTAAGATACAAATGTGTAAGGACCTACCCAAGTAACAGCTGCACACACATCATCTTAAAGATGCTCTGGAAAAGACGGCCATAGAAGTAGGCATAGCTCTGGTGGAATGACTTTTTTGTTCGCAATGCAAGGATTCACCTCTCAAATTATACAAAAAGGAAATGCAGTCTGACACTTGGATAGTGCAACTTTAGAAAAAGTTTTACCTAATCTAGACCTCGAAAAATGAAATGAACAACTGGTCAGACTTCTGAAAGACTTTGTCCTGTCCAAATAGAATCTCAGTTGTTAATACACATCAAGACAATGCAACAAGTATTCATCCTTGTTAGAAAAATTGGGAAAAAATACTGGAAGGTGAAAAGACTCGTTCATGTTATTTTCAGAAGATGCCTTTGAAAAAGAGATCCTATCTTTATGGAAAACCAGATATAGGGGAATTACAGAATAACAAATGTCTGGCAAAAGTGACATCCACCAGGAACAAAGACTTCCAAGATAACAGCTTCAAATCTGACATAGCAGAAAGCTCAAAGGGAGGCCCTGCAAGGACTTGCAGCACAAAGGGCAAATCCTACAAAGGTACAGGGTCCCAAATGGATAGCACAAAGCAAAATTGAGAAAAACAATGGAGATTTTCAAGACAGTCAAAGGTACATTATTCCTGTCATCATGAAAATTAGATATGGCTGCCAACTGCACCTTAACCGTGGAATAGCTGGAACCTGAGCTGAAAATGTCCACAAGAAAGTCTATGACTACCTCCAACAAAGCTGAAAAGAGGTCCAATCCTTGAGAATCAGCCCAAATGACAAAACACTTCCACTTACTAGTATACACTTTCCTAGTAGACATCATCTGGGAAGAGGATAATATATGTACAACACAGAAAGCTTGGGATTTCTGTCCATTAAGGGAATCACAGAAACCAGGATGTTAATTTGATGGTATGATGGTTGGGTGGGTCCAGGCCTGCTTGAATGGGCAATGAGATCCAGAATGGAATTTTACACACAGGGCGGGTATCGCAGACAAGACCACAGGAAAGGAAACCACACCTGATGGGGCCAAAAGGGAGTAATGGCGATAGCAGGGGACTGCCTTTTGACGGAAACTGATTATTAGGGGAACTAGTGGATCTGCATATAGGAGACCTGGGGACCAAGCATACAGTACAGCGTCTCTGGGTGACTGTCCCTAAGAATGGACTAAGGTGTAATAGCTGCTGAACTTAGTGTTGGAGGAGGAAGCAAATAGGGCACAATACAAAGTGCCCCAGCACCAAAAAATCCAAGTGGCTACCCTCGGATTCAGAGGTCACATGGCCACTTGTGAGGAAGAAACATTTTCCTGTTTAAACTGTCTGCCAGAATTTTGTACTTCCCTAGGATGTACGTTGCACTCAAAAACAGTTGAGACAAAATCACTCACTGCCAAACTCTCATGGCCTCTTGACACAGAAGGTAAGATCAGGTACCCCCCCTTTTTTTGTTCAGATACCAAATGAGTGGCATATTGTTCATCTGGATCAAAATTATACTACTGGGGAGACCTTCCTGGAAAGACTGCAACACAAGGAGGACAGTGTTCATCTCCAACACACTGATGTGAAGGCTGGCCTCTAAAGAAGACCAAGTCCACTGAACTCTCCTGCCATCAAAACGCCTCACCCCCCCCAAGAAGGGAGGAGTCTGTAGTGACTGCGACCAGTGGAGGGGGAAGAACAAATGGTCTCCCACTGATCAAAGATGAAGACTCTACCCACCACTGAACTTGATTAGAATAAACCTTTGTAAACATTATGGGGAAGTCCACTGGATGCATCAAACAGGATTACTGCACTGCAATAGTCCACTGCAGAGCACTCATGTGATACCTCACTAGTGTGACCAGACTGATGGAAGCCATCATGTTTCCCAAATTTTCAGAAGATCGTGCACTGGTAGTTTTTAATAAGAAAGTAAAGAGGCCACTTGAGATCGAAAGCCAGCTAGTACAAAAACTGGAATTTGGCAATTTGGGCTATGATAGCCAAGTGGAAGCCTATAAATTCCAGCGTCTGTACAGGATGTAGGTTTGATTTCTGATAATTGATGGTGATTCCCAAGGAACCGCATAGCTGGAGTAAAGTATCCCTAATTGTGATTAGGGATGCTCTCATGGAGGTAGTGAGGAGGCAATCATCCAGGTATGGGTAAGCCTGAAATTCCTATAGCCGGAGCCAGGCTGCTACAACTGCCATACACTTGGTGAACATCCAAGGGGCAATGGTGAGACAGAACAACAGTGCCCTGAATTAGTAATGAACACAGGAAAGCCTTGGAACATCTCAGTATCTTTATATGATGGTAGGCATCCTACAGGTCTACTGAGCACATCCAGTTGTACTTCCTCAGCAGAGGTACAATGGACTGTACCGTGACCAGCCAACATTTGGTCTGTTTTATTAAGAGGTTTAATTTGCTCAAACACAAGATTGGCCTGAAGTCCTTGTTCTCCTTTGGTACCAAAAAGAACCTTGAGTAGACCACGGATCCTCAGTCTGGTGGACCTCTTGGATGACTCAGTTTGCCAGCAGCTTTTGAATTTCTATGGCTAGCTGCTGTCTCTGATGGGGTGGAATGTCCAGGAGACATTTGGAATTGAAACTTGGAATTTCTAAAAATAGAACTGAATAGCCTCTGAGTAGGACTCAACAACCACATTTCCAAGGGGATGGCCTTCCAAACGTCTGGGTCTACAGCCAAGCAACCTCCTACTGCTTCCACAGCAGGACAGTCAGGCAATCCTTCAAGATCCAAACGTAAACAGTCCTTGAACCAAATAAGGAATCAGATGCAAAAACCAGAGAATACAAGAAAAAGAAAAATAATCTGGTTCCACACAGCAGTGAAAATCAATATGTCCTTTACTGTAGTAGGTAAGCGCTTCCTCGGAATAACATCCGCTTCATCAGACCAACAAAGATAGAATAGCAGTTACATTTTTAAACACTAAAACATCCAATCAAAAATCAGATAAAATGTGCATCATAGCTAAAAGCCATGTGATAAAATACATCTGTAGAATATATAGATCATTAAAAAATTGAATAAAACAGACTAAATGAACAATATGTACTTAAAACTGGTAAATACAATAGTAAAAATAATAAAAGATGGACTATTGAAACATATATGATAAAATATTAAAAGAGAGATCAATGCTTTAATGGCCGTGCTTTAAGGAAGGGTTTCAGGGAAACTCTGTTGTTTAAACCAGGAGGTTTATCAGCTTGAAAGCGCAAAATCCATTTCTGTTCACTAGATTCTGTTCTATTATTTATGTCACCTCCTCTCTTGGTACTATGCAGAATCTCTAGTACCATAAAGCTAAATTTATGTTCTTTATCCTCTTTAGCTACATGTAGTGATAGTGTGCTGGTTTCTTTAACATTCCTGATATCCCTAAGGTTTTCAAGTATTCTATCCTTAAACACCCTGTTCGTTTTCCCTATGTAAAATGAGAAGCAGGTAGTACAATAGCAAAAACAGACAACATTTTTTGTTCGACAATCTGCATAAAAAGCAGTATCTTTCTTAAAACCCAACATGGGATGTGTGAAATGATTACCAATATGTATATGTGTACAGGCCATACAATTCCTACACATATATGTACCAAGTCTATCAGATATTATAGTTGATTTAGTATTAAAGGATAGATAACAGGGCTGAATCTTAAGTGATCTATTATTTCTAAAAGCAAAATCTGGCTGTGTGCCAATGACCCCATTCAACTCATGTACAGTAGACAGAATTATCCCAGTTCTTTTTAATAATAGCACATGCTACATGCACATTACTGGCAAAGGTCAATGGCATCCTTAGTTTATTTCTAGAGATATCAGTGGAAGCATCACTTGAGAAAGTATTGTCAATATTATCCCTGTTTTTAATACTAGTGGGGAGGGGGGGGGTATGGCTGGCACTTACCTGATATATGCCGCCATCCTTCTGCTATTTGAGAATCAATAAGTTTACTACTATAGCCTCTTTCTAAAAATTCTTGTTTAAGTGTTTGTAATGCAACAATGAGAATATCATCATCATTAAAAAGTCTCATAGTTCGAAATATCTGTCCTTTCAACACATTGAATTTCATATGATTCGGATGCATACTACCATAGTGTAGAACATTATTCTTTCTAACAGTTTTCTTATACAAAGTAGTAGGCACAGTGGATAAATTATTTTTAGTAACTTTAACATCCAAAAACTCTACTTCTTTATCAGAATATACATAGGTAAATCTCAAAAAAGTATTCAACTGATTCAAGTATAAAAGAAACTCTTGTAGCCGCTGCTCTGAGCCATGCCACAACAAAAAAATATCATCCACAAAACGTTTATACCATTTGATGTTAATCTGGTATTTATTATTCAAAAGTACATGTTTAGCTTCCCAATTAGCTAGGGATAGGTTGGCGTAGCTATTAGCACAAGCTGTGGCCATAGCTACGCCAACTTTTTGTGCATAATAAACATCATTAACAATAAACACACATTGTTTTCTAGGATAATTTCCAAAAGTGTGCAAATAAGTGTCACCTTAGTATCAGGGGTGTTTCTCTCGCACAGTAATTCTCTGACATTTTCAATTCCCCATTCATTGGGTATAACAGTGAACAATGATTCAATATCCAGAGTTACAAATAAACATTGTCCTAAGATAATTTCATTTTGTTTAGATAGCTCATTTAAAACACTCTTGGTATCCTTTAAAACAGTGCTACAATTAGCCAAGGCAGCATGCTAAGTCTTTTCTACAAAAATAGAAAGTGGCTCAGTTACCCAACCTCGGCCTGAAACTATAGGGCGCATAGGTGGAGTTAAGGGATTCTTATGTATTTTGGGCAGACCATATATCAAAGGGACTGCTGGATGTTCTACCTTGAAATACTCAAACAGTTGCTCAGATATCATGCCTGTTATTAATAAATCAAAGATCAAAAACTGCACTTTTTCTATGACACTACTGAGTATATGCATAGGTAAAATGGCATACGTTTCAACGTCACTGAGATGGCTTAACATAGATTCGATATATTTGTCCTTATCAATAACAACAATACCACCTCCTTTATCAGCTGGACGTATTTCTATACTATTTAGTTCTTTCAATTCAACTAGAGCTTGTAGCTCTGCAGCTGATAAATTACTAAAATTATTAGTTTGCTTATCTAGAGACTTCTCTCTAAGTTGTTTTAAACAAAGGTCAATGAACAGATCTATAGTAGAATTACTAGGTGGTATGTAAGTGCTGGGCTTTCTAAATATACAATCAGCATTATTAGAATTAGCAAACATAGCTTTAAGTGCAAGAGTTCTGCCAAAAAGGTGTAGGTCTTTAATTACCTCTGTTATGTCCATTCTTTGAGCTGGAACAAAGGTTAAACCTCTGTTTAACATAGATAATTGTAAGTCAGTTAAAGTAGAGATATTGTGAACTAAGCTTGTTTGTATCTCTTTCCTGACCTTAGTTCGTCCTCCTGGCTGTGTAGTCGTGTACGTTGATTTTGCAGGCGATTCCTCGATCTGCCTCTTATAGGCAGAGGTTCTTTCAATAAAAATGTCCACGGGTGGAGCCTGATAGTACAGAGGCCTGCTCTGTGGAATTCAGACTCACAGTGGAAGCCATGCTTGTTTTAGGTCTAACAGCAGCAGTGCTTGTGCTAGCATCAGAGTTACTGCTTACAGCAGCTACAGAAGTATTTAGGTTGACTTCTGAAACAATTCCCTCACTTACAGGAACAATAGGAACATTGGGTAAAAGTTCTGTGGGTTCTGTAGAAGTGGTAGTTTTAATAGGGTTACCACCTGTCCCACTTTAAGAGGGACAGTCCCTCTTTGGGCATTTGTGCCCTGCATACAAATTGAAAAAATGGCAAATGTCCTGAGATATTAGGACAGACATATTTCCTATATTTAATGTAATAGTTGCAAAAAACAGTTACTCTGTTTCTGAAACACCTAAATGTTATAAGAAACAGAATAAGCAACTAAAATGCTACAAGAATAAGCATTTATTTAGGCAAAAAAGTGAATTTCTGTCCTTTGTACTGGCCGTGGGTATGTGTTGCCTTGCAAAGTCTGACGTTTGTACAAAAAATGTCCCACTTTGGGCATTTGAAAAGGTGGCAACCCTAAGTTGTAACAGCATTTGCATATGCTGCTTGTTCATCTGAAACAGTTGACTGCAATGTAGTTCTGGGTCTTACACAGCTCCGCCCATTTCCTGTTATATGCTGTATGTTGGAGTTAGTATTAACCCTTTCATTTACCCAAGAGAAGACATTACCTTCTTAAAAATCCTTCAAATCCCTTTGTAATTTTTTGTTTTTGGTAGCAGAAAGTCTCTTGTCATATCCAGTAATATTTTCAAACAACACATCCATTTTATCACCACAACAAGTTCATCTGAATAGGTATTGTTAATTATGTTTTGCAACTCAGTGATTTCATTAGATAGTTTTAGCTCCTCTGGTCTAAAAAATTCGATAAGGAGCTGCATATATTTAGCGCACTCAAGGTTAAGTAACTGCCAGCGCCCTAAGTAGCTCAGGATAAGCTTGCCCATAACTGGGCATGGTGAGAACCCTAAGTCCCCTTGGTGCTATATTAAGGCTCAGTGAAGCCTCAAGATGAAAGCGCTGCCACTGCAAATGCTTAAACTTATAAAGTTTATTCTCCAGATTGTGATAGTCATCTCTGAAAGCGGCAGATAAATCAGGATTATCTGGAGTCAGTGATGTTGCCTGCATGTAAGTTCCATTAAGTAATGGATTAGTTTGAAAGTCCAATAAAGTAGACAAACAATAGTTGTTCCTCCTATTGGATGGCAAATCCATCGAAGGTACAAAGTTGTCCAAACGATCCATTTCATTTCCTGCCATGCTTGGTTCAATACCAAACGAAAACAGTCCTTGAACCAAATAAGGAATCAGATGCAAAAACCAGAGAATACAAGAAAAAGAAAAATGATCTGGTTCCACACAGCAGTGAAAATCAATATGTCCTTTACTGTAGTAGGTAAGTGCTTCCTCGGAATAACATCCGCTTCATCAGACCAACAAAGATAGAATAGCAGTTACATTTTTAAACACTAAAACATCCAATCAAAAATCAGATAAAATGTGCATCATAGCTAAAAGCCATGTGATAAAATACATCTGTAGAATATATAGATCGCCTACTGTACATGAGTTGAATGGGGTCATTGGCACACAGCCAGATTTTGCTTTTAGAAATAATAGATCACTTAAGAGTCAGCTCTGTTATCGATCCTTTAATACTAAATCAACTATAATATCTGACAGACTTGGTACATATATGTGTAGGAATTGTATGGCCTGTACACATATACATATTAGTAATCATTTCATACATCCCACTTTGGGTTTTAAGAAAGATACTGCTTTTTATGCAGATTGTCAAACAAAAAAATGTTGTCTGTTTTTGCTATTGTACTACCTGCTTCTCATTTTACATAGGGAAAACGAACAGGGTGTTTAAGGATAGAATACTTGAACACCTTAGGGATATCAGGAATGTTAAAGAAACCAGCGCACTATCACTACATGCAGCTAAAGAGGGTAAAGAACATAAATTTAGCTTTATGGTACTAGAGATTCTGCATAGTACCAAGAGAGGAGGTGACAAATAATAGAACAGAATCTAGTGAACAGAAATGGATTTTGCGCTTTCAAGCTGATAAACCTCCTGGTTTAAACAACAGAGTTTTCCTGAAACCCTTCCTTAAAGCACGGCCATTAAAGCATTGATCTCTCTATTAATATTTTATCATATATGTTTCAATAGTCCATCTTTTATTATTTTTTACTATTGTATTTACCAGTTTTAATTATATATTGTTCATTTAGTCAGTTTTATTCAATTTTTTAACGATCTATATATTCTACAGATGTATTTTATCACATGGCTTTTAGTTATGATGCACATTTTATCTGATTTTTGTTTGGAAGTTTTAGTGTTTAAAAATGTAACTGCTATTCTATCTTTGTTGGTCTGATGAAGCGGATGTTATTCCGAGAAAGCGCTTACCTACTACAATAAAGGACATATTGATTTTCACTGCTGTGTGGAACCAGATTATTTTTCTTTTTCTTGAATCCTTCAAGATCACTGAAAGGGCCTGCCAGAGAATGCTCTGTGGAAGGCCTGGCTCTGTAGTGTTCCCCTTCCTCTAGGGCAGTTTCCATTGTAGTTACCCCCTGCCAAAGGAAGGGCCTTCAGAAGGAGCATCCTAGAAAGAATGCCCCAACTTTTTGAACAACAGACCTTTGTCACCCTTCTGATTCTGTGAAAAGGAGGGGGGTATCAAAACATACTCCAGTGGCAGACAGCATCTTTCGAACTTGCCCACTCCTAATCAAGGGGTCTTTAACTTTACGTCCAAAAAGTGAGGAGCCATCAAAGGGGATTGTGGTAAAGGACGCCTTCATGCAGTTCACAAAGTTGCACAGTCTTATCCAAGCATGGTGATGCATGGCTGTGCTGGTGTCAGTGGCATGGGACGTTCCATTGGTAACATTGGAAATGTGAATCATGGAAACTGCAATAGAGTGCAGATAAGATAAGATCTGTTTCAGTCCTTGCCATTCCTACTTCTCTTGCATTCTATACCATTTGCACGTCTTGCTAGATGTCCAATAGTCTTCTCTGAGGTTGTCCGTCTCTTGCCCCTCCTACCTGTACCTGTTCTTCCCCTTACTCCCCTCTCTCCACCTTTATCCTCTGGACTCCCATAAATACCCTGGGTTTTGTGGGGCGCCATCTTTAGTACTTGGGAAAAGCCCTGGCTGCTGTCTGCTCCTCTCCCAGCATCTATTGCCTGTGGTATGTAGTGAATTTGCTTGCTGTTGTTCATAGTTCCAAATGTTGATATGTTTATGTGAGAGCTGTGTGCCCAATAACCATCTCCTAATCTGCTGCTGATGGAATAATTGTAGTTTGCCTGTGTTGTAAACCTGTAAAGGCTACTTTGTTTCTCACCTCACTTGTGGAGACATTTGTAGTGTGCTAGTTCTCTTATTGCTTGTTTTAGTTGTAAATTATCTTAGTTATTGTTTAGTAAGCCGGTAACGGCTAAAAAGTATCACGCACCCACGCGGAACCATTTATGAGCATGCCTCTACTTTATTGTATGTTCTTAAGCCTGGAAACGGCTTTTTGAACTACGCCACCCACGTGGAGACACTTCGAGGGTATTAGAGCTTACTCTCATGCCTAGCTGTGCTAGTTCTCATAGTGTTTGTTTTAGCTTTATATTTATGTTATTTGTGGTTTAGTAAGCTGGTACTGGCTAATTAGTATCACGCCACTCATGCGGAGCCATTTCTGAGCGTGCCTGCATTCTATTGTATGTTTTAAGCCTGTAAACGGCTTTTTTGAACTGCGTCACCTTAGAGCTTAACCTGATGCCTAGCTGTTCTCTACATACTTCCCTTCTGCAGCGTTTGATTCAAACAAAGATGCTTTAAGCCTGTAAATGGCTTATTGAACTATGCCACCCACGTGGAGACACTTAACTGATGCCTAGCTGTTCCCTACGTACCTCCCTTAAGCAGCGTTTAACTCAATGTTTTTAATTAACTGAGACACTATATTTCTAGTGTACTTTAATATCTTGTTGAACGCTGAGACATGAACAGCAACTTTCCCTGACTTATCCTTATTGTGTACTTATTAGCGATCTCTTGCTCTGTAGAGCCCTAGGCGTTTAAACGCTTTCATGGGTAAACAGGAGTAGCAGAGGTTGTTTCATTGTGTTTAGTTCCCCTCATTGTACTACAGTAAGCACTCTTCTAGCATGGGAGTGTCCCAGATGCCTCATTGCACATACGGAATTACTCAGGTAGATGCCCCTGAGGTCTGTTGATTGCCACTACGCTATGAGTAGCTCAGGTAGCATATTTAAAGTTTATTACTTGTATATGAGTAATTCTTATGGTTCTCTAGCTCTGTAGAGTACCAGGAGCTGAATTACTGTCACACCTGAGTAACAGTCCCTGATGACTGCTGCATAGAACCCCTTGGCTAGCTGTAACAGCTGTACTGCAAACTGTTGACACAATTTCTGTATATAGCACTACATTAAAGGTGGAAATAGCTTAGACTACGGTGTAGATTGCAGTCCTACTGAGCCTACACACAGTGTCCTGTTACAGCATGGACTTACTGAACTTGTTTAAAGGTGTTTCCTAGTGCTGCTGCCAATTAGGTGGGAATGTTTATTTCTAACTTTACTTATACTTGCTTAAAGGATTACTGTACAGGTTATGGACCACACATGATTGGTTCTGTTTAGTTTACGGTAAGTAAAGCCTGAGATGACTGGAAGTCTCCAACAAGTGTAATGAGCTTTTGTCAAGCTTACCTTATGGTCATTAAAGCATTGCTACTTAAACACAGAGCAACAGGCACTTTTGAGTAATAAGTAAGCATAAATCAACAAAATAAAATATGAAAGAAACCAGACCTGCAAAATCAAGGACAGATGGGGTGCAACAAGCATGTCACAATTTGAAATCTCTGGCTGACTGTGATAGAAATCTGGACAAAGCCATACACACAGTGGGACAAAGGCACAACAATAGGACAATTTTTTAATATTGCTCTAATAAACTTAGAAGAGAAAAGAATATAGGTTGCATTAGTATGAATTTTTTCTGAAGGGTATAAAATCTGAAACTCAAATGTCTGTCATTTTCTAACTTCAGTCTTTAGTGAGACCAAAAATGTGATGCAAAATATAAAATAGACACACAATACAGCTTCTACCTGTCCAGCTGACAAAATAAAAGAATCTACATGCATTTCAAGTAATCTATAACTTTTGATTATTACAGTTATTTCTAATTGTAAACCCCTCATGTTTTCTTCCAGTTGATAGAACGGCTCTTTTAACATGCATTTTTATGAAGGTTATGAAGTCTGAACTTATATTTTTTAGTGACTTCTGGCAAATCATTTAGGAAAAAAAAAAAATTTTTTTTATGACAAACAAAAAAAAAGAAGCAAAAAAATTCATTCTCTTGAAAATCTTTTGGACAGTTGGGAGGTATAGTTCAGCTGGGCCTGTCTGAGTTTGCTGCCCTCCCCCTGACAAAATAATGGTTGAACTGGAGCCTCTGCAGCCATTGAAACATTAAGTCATCTGTTAAACAAAGCAATGCAGTCTCACAATGAAAACTTAGCATTAAAACTTCTTGCCCTTGAACTCACATTCATTGAAACAGCATTGAAAAAAACATTATTCAAAGAAAATACATTTTGCCAGTGGCAGATAAAGATTAATTTTGGGCTGTTTTTTAGAGGGTGTTTTAAATTTGTTTTGAACATTTTTCCAGTAAGCATGAAACAAAAATATGCACCCATAATGGCAAAAACT
This sequence comes from Protopterus annectens, assembly GCF_019279795.1. NCBI lineage: Eukaryota > Metazoa > Chordata > Ceratodontiformes > Protopteridae > Protopterus > Protopterus annectens. Next base: position 268,672,204 of record NC_056737.1, read on the forward strand.
GCCAGTTGAGAACATTTATCATAAAAAAGTCTACTCAGACTTCCACAGTCCACCATTATTAGTAAATATACACAATTCTACAGTCCACCATTATTAGTAAATATGCACAATTCCACAGTCCACCATTATTAGTAAATATGCACAATTCTACAGTCCACCATTATCAGTCTACAGTGCACCTTTATCAGTAAATATGCACAATTCACAGTCCATATTTAGTGAATTTCTTGCCATAGCTGTCAAAAAGTAGGGACAAATTTAAAATATTCATCTTATAAACTTAGAAAATTGCTAGAAAAAGGTTGTGCTACTAATGTATTCTGAAGAACATGAAGTTTGAAATTCAAATGGGATTAATACTGCAAATGGCAGGGCATCAGAGCAAATCCACACAAACACAGAGAGGAGATGCAGACTCCACAGAAGCCACCCCCCAAACCAAAAAAAAACCTAAAAACCTATAGGTGTGATAAAACCACTGCACACTGCACCATCAAATCTGCAAGAATTAAACATTCAGAAACCTGAAGTCTGAAATTCAAATGCCTGTCAATTTTAAAACAATTTTCAGCAGAGATGCAGGGATTAATATTGTAAAATGGCAGGGCACCAGAGCAAATCCACACAAATACAGGGAGGAGATGCAGACAGAAGCCACCCCAACCAAGAATCAAACCAGAAAACCTATAGCTGTGAGGCAACAATACTACCACTGCACCATCAAATCTGCAAAGAATTAAACATTCAGAAACCTGAAGTCTCAGAACAAAACAATTTTCAGCAGAGATGCAGGGATTAATACTAAATGGCAGGGCACCAGAGCAAATCCACACAAATACAGGGGGAGATGAGAATCAAACCAGAAAACCTATAGTTGTGAGGTAACAATACTATCACTGCACCATCAATTATACAAGGAATTAAACATTCAGAAACCTGAAGTCTGAAATTCAAATGCCACAGAACAAAACAATTTTCAGCAGAGACGAGGGATTAAAACTGCAGACACATCTTTGTAAAATGGCAGGGCACCAGAGCAAATCCACACAAACACAGGCAGGAGATGCAGACTGCAAACAGAAGCCACCCCAACCAAAGAATCAAACCAGAAACCCTATAGTGTGAGGGCAATACTACCACTGCACCATCAAATCTGCAAGGAATTAAACATTCAGAAACCTGAAGTCTGAAATTCAAATGCCTGTCAATTTTAGACAGAAAAACAATTTTCAGCAGAGATGCAGGGATTAATACAAATGGCAGGGCACCAGAGCAAATCCACACAAATACAGGGAGGAGATGCAGACAGAAGCCACCCCAACCAAGAATCAAACCAGAAAACCTATAGTTGTGAGGTAACAATACTATCACTGCACCATCAATTATACAAGGAATTAAACATTCAGAAACCCTGAAGTCTGAAATTCAAATGCCTGTCAATTTTAGACAGAACAAAACCATTGTAAAATGGCAGGGCACCAGAGCAAATCCACACAAACACATGGAGGAGATGCAGACTCCACACAGAAGCCACCCCAACCAAGAATCAAACCAGAAAACCTATAGCTGTGAGGCAACAATACTACCACTGCACCATCAAATGCAAGGAATTAAACATTCAGAAACCCTTAAGTCTGAAATTCAAATGCCTGTCAATTTTATTTAACATTTTTTAATCAGGACAGTCTGACTTGGAACAAATAAACAATTTTCAGCAGAGGCCCAGGAAGAAATAATGCAGACATGTCTTTGTAACATGGGAGGACACAAAAGCAAACCCACACAAACACAGGGAGAAGATACAGACCCCACAAAGAAGGAACCCCAGCCAAGACTCAAACCCAAGAACCAGCAGCTGCGTGGCAACAATGCTACTACTAATACCATCAAATATCAAGCATTGCAACATTTACAAACCACAGATATTATGAGGAACAGATCAGATCGAATATGAGGTAAAAATCTGAATTTTCACACCACCATAAGCACCTGGGGCATTTCTACACACACACACACACACACACACACACACACACACACACACACACACACACACACACACACACACACACACACACACACACACACACACACTCCAGTAAAGCACAAGCACCATACACAAACTCTCTCCAGTAAAGCACAAGCACCATACACAAACTCTCTCCAGTAAAGCACAAGCACCATACACAAACTCTCCAGTAAAGCACAAGCACCATACACAAACTCTCTCCAGTAAAGCACAAGCACCACACAAACTGTAAATTACAAAGCACAACCTCAATAAAAATAAAAGGCACCTTACCTGAATGAATACATCCAGTGCTTATACTGTTACTGATTAGGGGTACAGAACTGTTGTTTTAAAAGTGATTTCTATTGCTGCTACCAAGGATGTGGAAATGTATATTTGCTACATTTATATATTGTCTTTGTGAATGTTTTGTCTAACTTGACCATACTTACCTTGCCATGTGCTAACTCTTGTTTCTCTCCACTACTTTGTCTCTCTTGCTCCCTTAAGTTACCCTGCTCTTCTTATGCCTCCAGCACTAGTCTCTAGGAACCTAAAGGACCCTCTCCAAATACCAGCGGTTTCACCTTACAGCCTTAATTCCCTGCACCCTCTCTCAAGGAAACAAGAAAAGTATGTTTGTTGACTAAATCCTGCCAGTAATACTTTCTACCACTGTACCATTGCTACAGGTGTTAAAGCATGTTCTGAGCCAGGACAGCCAGCAACCTCTACCCCCTCTCTTCTTGAAGCTTAACACCCACTCCCCCCTATCCTCCATAGTAACCCCTTTTCCTAGCACTCACTCCTCCCCAGCTTTAATCCAGCTAACTCCCTCTCATAGCTACCTGCAAAATAAGACTTGTCCACTAGGTGGCACTCTTATCCCAGCCTCATCTCCTGCTTATCCTCTGTTAATCCTAGTTACTTACCTTAATATTTCTGTAGTCCCAGACCTGCTATTATTCCTCTCAATTCACCCTTTACTACTACTGTCTACAGCTACCTTTTCTAGACTCACTTATCACTGTTTTACCCACTTCTGACTTATTCAACTTACCTTCTGTAGCCAGTACTGCTTAACAATGCCAAATCCATCTATATTATCTGTATCTATCTACCTCCTGGTAATAACAATACCACCACAGAAAATACCCTTTGCTGGCTATCTCAACACCTGCCCCAAGAATCCATAATCCTAGGAGATATAAACATTGATTGGAATTGCTGCAGTAGCAGCCACCCTATCACCCACATTAACCTATATGTTTTTTCTCAAACCATTACCTCCCCAACCAGGATAAACAAACCTAAGACGAAAGCAAGCTCATTAGACTGGATTCTCATAAATAACCATCATCAGATATATGAATCTGGAACCCTCCCTGATGACATAAGTGACCACTCACTTACCTACATCATCAGGCATAGAACCAATGCTCCCATTCCAACAGTTATCAGGAATATCAGATCCAAGAAGAACTTTAACCCTGATCCCCTCCAAAGGGAACTAAGAGCATGCAAATCGTCTCCCTTAAGATACCTCCCTTTGGAAGAAGCTGTTAAATACTTTAATTCTAACTTCCTAGCCATTCTCAACCACCATGCACCAACTTGTTCAATTAGAATTAAGACCAAATCCACCCCATGGCTTTCAAAAGAAACCAAACATAAAATCCATCTCAGAAATAAATACTGGGCCAAATACAGAATGACTAAAAACCCTGTAGACCAACAATATTTCAGACAACTGAGAAATGGCACTAAGAAAGCTACATGGTCTGACAATTCTGGGCAAGCATTAACCAGTTACGGCATCCAGGTCAATCTATTACACCAAACCCACAAAACACAGACCAGGACAATCCCATGCACACTGCCAATGCCTTCAATACCTTTATCACTGATGCTATCCAAACACTAGCCAGTCAGCTATCACTTAATAACTTCACTTTACCTTCCTATAACAACCTCACCCCCTCCATTTCTCTTCCAAACAGTCCCAACAACCCATGTTCTTGCCCTAATCCAAAAACTAATCATGCTCTCCTTCAGCAGACCAACTACCTGCTGAATATCTGCAGAAATCAGCCAAGGCTAATGCCTATCCCATTTCCATTCTGATCAACAGAACTATTAATGAAGGTCACATTCCTAGCACATGGAAAGTCTCCCATATTATCCCCCTTCATAAAGGTGGAAACTCCACTGAATTCTCCAACTACCGTCCCATAGCCCTTCTTTCTCCTTTGGCAAAGATCATGGAGAAATGCATCCATAGACAATTGCTAGACCACATAATCCAAAATAACTTACTTTCCAGCTGTCAACATTGTTTCAGACCTTCCCACAGCACTACCACTGCCCTCCTTTCCTTTACTGATTGAATTAACAAAAAACAAAACTTTAATATGCTTTCCTCTGCACCATTTATCGAGCTGTCCAAAGCATTCGATAAGATAAATCACCAAATTCTCATAAATATCCTCAAATCCCTGTTATTAGATGCACTCTCTATAAAATGGTTCCAGTCCTACTTAGATAAAAGACAGCAGGCTGTGCTTTGGCACAACATTCTATCTGCCCACCTGCCCGTTAACCTTGGTGTCCCTCAAGGGTCCATATTAGGACCTCTCCTTTTCTCCATATTTATCAACGACCTTCATCTAGCAATCCCCCAAGCTACATGCATACAATACACAGACGACTCCACACTTATATGCTCAGCCACATCAACTTCTGAACTTTACTCCCTCACCCAAAAAGTATTTAACACAGTTGAACAATGGTTCACACAGCGTTACCTTCTCTTGAACCCCAAAAAAACTGAACTCCTCCTTTTCAATCCTACTCATAAGTCCTCTCCTATACATTTTTCAGTTACATCCACTAATGGTACCATTATATCACCAGACCTAACTACCAAACTACTTGGTATCACCATTGACAATGACCTTAACTTTGACATCCACATCAACAATATTATAAAAACTGTCAACAAAAGACTTGTCTATCTCTACAGAATTAAACCCTTCCTTTCACCTACAGCCAGAACAACTACTGCGCACACTCATCTAATCTCTACACTCCTCTATGCCTCACCCATTTTCACTAATCTATCTAAGAATAACCTCAACAAAATGGAAATCTCCTACAATAACATAGCCAGATTTGCTACAGGCAACCCATTTAGAAACCACCATTGCTTTAATTTAAAGCAGCTAAAATGGCTGGAACTACAGAATCTGCTTAAATACCACCAACTAACCATTGCCCATAAGACTATCAACCTTCCAATACTCCTATTCTATCTACCCTCATCACCCCCTATAATAATCTGACGTCCTTACGTTCATCTCAGAAACTTCTAGTAAACGCATCTAAATCTAACAACAGGGCTGGAGATTCTCTCTTCTCTAATACTGTTGGAAAATCCTGGAATCTTCTCCCCAGCAACCTCTCCTCACTTTCCCCTATATCACTCTTCAAAAACAGACCAACTTTTCCTCAGAACACACTGGTTATGCCCCTGTACTAAACCCGACTAGTTATATATTCTATCCAAAATATGCTCTGCCTACCCTATACTTCTCTTTTAACTGTTCTATCTTCCTTATTAACTACAATTACCATCTCCCTCTACATTTCATTATTTCCATCCCTGTGGATACTTATTATTGGGAAAACTCTTTCAATTTAATTATACAGTAACCTGCCTCTTTTTTATTATGTATTGTACCTGCTTTTTACACTGTTATGATTTCTGTCCTCACTGAATATTTCGATGTTAACCAGAAATGTCCGTTGTATATACGATTGATGTTGTTATATGATATTTGATGTGTTTTTTGTTTTTTTTTATATCATGGAGCTTATCTCCCCGGGCCTCTACTGAAAATGGACATATATCCAGTTAGACTAGCCCAGTCAAATGTAAAATAAATAAAATAAATAAGACAATGGAGTCTCCAGAGTTGTCTGGGTCTCTGGGGACTGCTGTGTCTTGATATTCTTTGACATTTCCAATAATATATCATGCTGAAGACTTGTCAAGTGAGAATGACAGTTAACAGACCTCAGAATGGAAGACGCTGAGGCATAGGAGTGCTTCCCCAAAAGGTCCAGTGCCCAAACATTCCATATTCAGGGAATGGCCTGAGGAATTCTCCTCTGAAATGTCCTTTTTCATGACAGCTACTACCATGATTGCACCCACAGCTAGATCTTACACCAGTGAAGCCGATCCTTGCGTGGGGTGAGAATTTTATCCAGCTTTTTGGGGACTGGTTTCACCGTATCTGGTTTCTTCCATACCTCTAAGTCAATAAATTCATCTGGAGGGGGAACCACCCAGGGTGTGGATGAGCCCACACAGAAGGCCTCCAGGAATACAGACTCCTGCAGCCAAGGGGCTTCAATGGTCTATCCAGCACTCTGGCAAAGAAGCTCAAAAGATTGATAAAGAAGGCATCATCATGGGGAGACTTCGGGGACTCCTCTCCTTCCTCAAGATTAATATCCTCCATGAGGGATTCTTCAGGAAAGTCAAGGTGCTTCCCCGTGCAAGACTTCTTAC